>NC_056737.1:192770364-192862864 GCF_019279795.1 Protopterus annectens
TCTCCCATCTCTTTTACTCTGCAGGACCTGCAGTGATACAAGTGCAAAAAACACGCAAATGCAGGGTTTTATAGCAGAAAGATGAACGGGATAGAAATTACCCCAAAATGGCCAATAAACTACAAATTCTGAGCTGAAAACTATTCCTCCAGGGACAGATAGGCTGCTCAAAGCTCTCCCTCTCACTGGTGAACAGAGAAACTTCCTTCTATCCAAGTAACATATGGGCAACACAGAAACTACAATATAGCCCTGGATTCAGTAAACTCTGAAAACTGGACTCTGCTAGCTTCAGAAAGGCGGAAAATAAGTGTAGGATAGCTTATTTTTTGTTTTTTTTTTGTTTTTTTTAGAAGTTAAGGCAGTTAAAACAAAATAATCACTTTAAAGCATAGTAAAATGGCTATCGCACAAAAACAAAATAATCACTTTAAAGCATAGTAAAATGGCTATCGCACTTGAGTGTGTAGCCAACAACAGTTAAAACAGACAAAACACAACAAAAATTATCCATATAATATAAAAGTCTAAGTAGATAATGTTTGTTCATAATAGGTACATTTTCTATACTAAGTACATATATAAAATGTTTTTACAACAGGTTTGTTTGAACAACAATGACACACATTTGGTTAATTTTTGAAAATAAAAGGTAGTAAGGGGTTAAATTAACTTAAGTAGAGGAAGGAGTGGTAATTGGTTCAGAGTAAACACATGATGTAAGTGGAGTGAATTTTAAACACAACGTAAAGTTATATTATTTTATCTGAAGTTCTTGCAATCTACAGGACGAAAAGCACTTCATTAAACAGTTGGTTGGTACTTTGTGGATTTATTGCGTGGAATTTTTACTTCAAGTTACTTCAAGTTACTGTTGTGTGGATTTAACTGTGGACCCTGTAGCTGTTTGTTTCATTTAGGAATTGTTGGTTCTTTCCTGGTTTTTGTACAAAGCCATATGTATCAGTGGATAACAGATCCCATGGCAGCTGCCCTAAAAGAAGCATCTGCAGCATTGCATCTGCACTTATGTTGCTGTGTCTGGCTATTTGAAAGGCCTGCAAAAGTAGATTCTGCATTTGTTGACTTGACTCTGCTGCAGGAGGGTCCAGCATAACTTTGTTCAAGGAGTGCAGGACAGAGATCAAGAACTTTGTCATTTGAATCTGGCAGTTAATTGCCCTAAAAGCAAGCATAGAAGAGGCATTGGCATTCTTTATCCATCTATCCATAGCCCTACTATCTTTGTCTGTAGGAAGGGCATTAGCACTAGGTAGAATCTTAGAAGGCTTATCTGAAGAGAGAGAGAGATACTGCAGAGGGTGCTGAAACAGAATTCTTGTATAAGTATTTTAGGTCATCAGGCACCTTGTAAAACCTGTCTGGTCTTTTAGGAGCTGGTGGTTGAGAGTCAGGTGATGAAGAGGTAGACTGAAAGGTGCCCTGGAAAGCCTTAAGGACAGAAGGTACTGGAGAAGGGCAGGAGTATCCATTTCCAAGAGACTGTAATACCTCTTCTGAACATCAGAGATCTGAGTGGATTGTTATTCAAAATGTTTCATCACATTCTGGATATTTTCCCTAAAGGAAGCTACCTCAATAGGGAAATCTGGAAACAGAGAATCCATTACATCTCAAGAGATTTTTCCAGGAGAATGCATTTGAGAAGACTAATCTAGACAGCAGTCGGAATCATAATCTTGTTCTTCTTCAGAAAAAGAGGATACCAATGCAGGTTTTTGAGGAGTAGCCTATGGTTGTAGAGATCCAAATGAGGGAGGTTTCAAAGACATAATAGGTTTGAACAACTCCTGTGAGAAATCTATCCACTACTTTTCGCTAGCTGTTGAGGGACAGGCCAAATGCCTAATTTGTTGTTTTTCTTCTGGAGCATGACATCCACTTGGATGAGAGGCAGAGGCTTGGACCCCTATCTAACCTCTATTAATATGACTGGAATCTCTTCCCTAACCAATATTTGAGTGATGCCATGAGGTCCTTCAGAAATGATGAGTCACAGTTCATTGGCTGTATCAACAGTCTGCAAGGCCTCAGGATTCATACCAGTGTCTCCAGTGGGGTCTCAGTAGCAGACATCTAAAAGGTAAACTGGTTAACTTGGGTTCTGCAACCACAGAGGGTACACTGGAGTCTGAAAAGATGGACTGTGGATCAGTTCTGTGCATCTTTAGCTTCTTAAGTGGAAGACAGATGTCCTGGGATGCAGAGTCTGCCATCTTATACTGGGCCAAAACTTTAAGATGCTGAGTCTCTAGAAAGGTGTTTATGGAGGAAAGCCTCGACCTAAGGGTTTTGAGAATTAACAATTGACAAATGGAGCAAGATTTCTGATCATGTTCCAGGTTTAGGCAGAACAGGCACTTGGTATGCAAGTCCTTGTAAGGAATTTGCATACCACACTCTCACTTACCCCTCATAGCTGACATCTAACAATATTCAAAAAAATTAGCATAAACAAAAAGGAAAGTTCCCCAATGGGACACATATTTGAAAAACAACTGAGTGAAGCAAAAGTACCATTGACCAAATGGTGATCAGTCTGATGGATGCATGACCTGCATGTGGGTTGGCAGTGAGATAGTCAGGGGATCCTTGCTCGTATGTCTGTCTATATACCCCCACACTTACGAGCTAAGGTCACATGCTGGACATACAGCCTCAAGAAGGTAAAGCTTTGGTACCTTGGTTGGACATCAGCAGTAAAAACCAATATGTCAGGAATACAGCAACAGTGGTTTCAGTCAGGACATCAGCAATGAGCATAACCTTGATACATATTCATTCCCACCCGGAATCCCTCTGTGTGTCCAAATACTGTTCATACTTGTATCATAGGGTCCTTTTACACAGTCTGCACTAATTCTACCAATGTTTCTGGGACTTCAAACCACCACAGAACTTCCCAAATCAGTTTTCTTGGGACCTTGTCATGTGCTTTCTCCAAGGCTAGAGATGCCCAGTTGGAATATTTCCTCATTTCTAGCTTCTTCTCCTCTATTTGTCTAACTGCAGACATTGGGTCAGGTGTGCTATATCCTGATCTGAATCAAAACTACTTGGCTCCCATCTTGCTTTCTACTACTCTGTGTATTTATTTATCAGCAGAGGGACAGGAGTTTGATACCTATATACTGCCTACAGTTAATACCTCTCAACTGTCCAGATTTTCACAGAATGTCCAGATTTTTGCCTCATATTTTTGGTCTGTTCTTCATAAAATTTGTAGTTTTCTGGCAAATTATTGAGGTTTGAAGTCACTAAATAATATTAAATAATGACAGACATATGTGTTGCAGGCTTCAAATCCTTCAGAAAATACATAATAAATACATACTTGTTATAATATAAACGTTTTAAGTTTATAGGAGCTATTTTAAAATCTGTCCCTCTTTTTGGCCTTTGACCCCCCTTAGTTTTGTCCAGATTTCTTGCACTGAGAGGTTGAGAGGTAGGCTACAGTTATGAATGCCCCCTTTGTTCTTGTTTACTGGCACTAGAGTGCTTATTTACGATCCAAGATATGCCTTTCTCTCTATACAGCTTTGAATGCCCTCAGGAGCCATTTCTCCCCCAACTCTCCCAACATATTGATCATATCTGCCATGACCTCTCTTGAGCCTGCTGCTTTCTATGACTTAATTTTCCTTAGAAATGTTCTTACTTCTTTTAGGATGAGCACAACTTCCTCTTTCATTGTAGGCTGTGCATAAGAGAGTACAGCTTCTGTGGAGTTTTCTTCATTCAGAAGCTGTTGGACATACTCCTTCCACCTACTTTTGATGTCCTGTGGACTAGTGAGAAGGTTGTTTCTGGCATCCCTTATGAAGGGTGTTTGATGAATATCATCTTTATCTTTCTGTTTGCTTTGCAGCCTGATAAAGTTTATTTGTGCTGTCTGTTGATTCACTTTACAGAAACTGGTAGAGTGCCCATGATGCTTTGTTCTTTAGTATTGTGCCTGCTCTTTTAGCCTTTTTGTTAGCCAACCAATATTCCTCCTTACCCTGGTCCATCTTTTCTGTCTCACACTTTTCCTGCATTCCTTATTTCTTTTGATAATTTTCTAGACTTCTGAATTCTGCCACCAGCTTTCCTTATGTACCATATTTCCTTAACTGGCTCAGCCCCATATCTGTTCTGTAGTCCTCACACATACTTTTTTGAGACACAGCCATTCTTCTTCAATTCCACCTAATTTACTCTTCTTTCTAAGGTACTAGAATCCTGAGTATTTCCTTGAACTCTTATGTTTTTACTCCAGTCAAATTCCAGGTCTTCAGCATAGTGTCTGTTGACCTTAGAGCCTTCTCTGACCACTGCTTGCAGCTGATTATGGCCAGTACTGGCTTATAATCTGGGCCAACAGTTTAACTGAAGATGACTTTGCAATCACTGATCCTACCCCATTACTCTTTACTTTCCAGGAGGAAGTCTTAGTTGAATGTTGGTCACTCTTGAATGTAATCTTGTGACTGTCTCTCTTGCTGAAAAATGTTTTGGCCACTATAAAGAAATTTGCCAGATAGAATTCTAGAATGGCCTCACCTTCTTTACTCCTGTTGCCCAACCATGTGGACCCAGGCAAGCTTCATATCATGTTCTATCTATCCTGATATAAGCCCATTATCAACACCAACTCTTTTTCTGCTTTATCTAGTAGGTCCTGCAACTGCTGCCTGAATGCACACTTTTCCTGATTATCACAACCCTGCGGTGGGACATAGGCTGGGTCAGGTGTGCTATATCCTGATCTGAATCAAAACTACTTGGCTCCCATCTTACTTTCTACTGCTCTGTGTATATCATTACACAGGAGACTGATTGCCTATCACTAATTCTGATGGCATCCCTCACCTTCTTCAGAACATGCTCCCTCACCAAAATTCCCACACCATTTCTAGTCTGTCCTACCCCTGAGTAGAAGACTCTGGATCCCAAGCCAACTGACTTTGCTGTACTGTCCTTCCAGCTTGTCTCAAGGATGCACAGGATGTCTACTCTTCTCTTGCCACCATTTCATCCACTTCCTAACTGCATTTTGTAAGTGAACCTATATTCAGTTTTGGCAGGTTGATTGGTTATATGTGCAGCTTTTGCTCAGTGGAGCAATCCCAGGTAATTCTGGACGCCAGCCAGCAGCTTATTGACCCAGAAGTGCTAGATCATGAACATGCATATTGTTTTCTGCCTTTTTTTTTTTTGCTTTTCAAGTCTGAGCTGTTAGCTGTTAGCATTTGCACTGTTATAAAAAAGGGTGTTCACCAAAGGTAGTTTCAGCGAATATTGTTTGAATATTTTACATTCATTGAAAAAGCCTCTGGCAAATCAGCATGAATCCATTCTCCCTTAAATCCACAAAAGTTCATATTTATACCTCTTTCCCTTTCATCCCTTAGGCATTTGTTTTTCAGTGGCATAAACATTTCTCCTTTGTGTTTTGCTATCCTTTCTTTCATGCCAATGAAAGAGGGGTCATTTTTTGTTTTACTCTCATCTTTCATACAGAATTGAATTCTCTTTTAATCCGCCAGTGTTCTTGATATTTATTGAAGGGGAGATGATGCCAATGCCATTCTTCATATTACCCTACTTAAATACTTCTTCAAACTTTTTAAATCTTTTATTATTTTCCTTCAGAGGAGTACAAAAAAGTGGGGTGGAACACAATTGGTCAGGCAGAAAATGGGTGTACATATTTTCATAAGATTCCTAAACAGGTTTTGCTTCTTCTATCTATAAGGAAATAATCTCCCCATCTCTTTCTCTCTTTCCCTCAGTTTCCATTTTAGCTTCCATAAACTCCTCTTTTTTCTTCTTGCCTCCCTCCATTACTATAAACTGTGGATCTGACAGGCTACTGACCAGTTCTATACTACCACGGATCTACTTTACAAGCACAAAGTTTCAAAACTTCGAACTGTAAATGATCAAGATGATAAGACTGAAGTTTTGAAACTTCGAAATTGTAATAAAAAAATAAATAAAAACAATAATTATTTTTTAACATTTTGCAAGGGGCAAGCCCCCTGCACCCTTACACCTCTTGCTAAATAAATATATGAACTCCAAGATCACACCACAGTGAGGAAATGGTAAGTTTCCCATTCCACGCTGTACGGTGATCTCCATTCAAAACGTTCAAAGTTTCAAAACTTTGATCTTATGGTCCTGGCCATTTGTAGTTTGAAGTTTTGAAACATTGAGTTTGTGAAAGAAATCCACTGCTACACATATACACAGCTGGTTATAGCAATAGAAGCAAATATTTATCACTATGGAAAAATATATATAATAGCAAACTGATAAAATATGGGGTCCAGGAATGGGACATAAAAGCTAAAACATGTACAATGAAGAAAAGTTGGGGAGAGATTTGTAAGGTGCTTGGGTTGTGTGAAAGCTGTTTGGACAAGTAAAGGATCTAAGGTCTGCAGGAGAATGGGGAGGGCTTTATAGTTAAAAAATGGGAACTAGAGGTAGTAGTGGCTGGACTAGCCAGACATGAAAGAGTAGAGTGAGACTGGAGGGAAGGAGGAGAGGTAGTAGAAAGCTAGCATACACAATGATATAGGAAAAGATATGGAGAGAAAGACAAATGAAACAAGCAGAGGATATCAGAGGAGTACAAAAAAGAAAGGGTGGAACACGGTTGGTCAGGCAGAAAATGGGTGATCCAGCCACAAAAGTGAGTACAAGAAAAAGAAGGCCAAGGAGGCCAAGGTGAAAACACTGGCACAAAGATCAGGAAGAAGTGATGAAGGAGAGAAGAGCCAGCACCACAGAGAGGGCAATGAGGAAGTGGGTAAGGGTGACACTCAGCCAGATGAGAGGGGCAAAAGGCAGAATTAGAACATAGGGAAAATCTTGTAGGAGTATATGACAGATGATAAATACACTGGATACAGCATAAGGAGAGAGACAACCCACTCAGGCTGTGATAAAGATAGGGGAAGATGAAAGTGGAGAAAAGGTTACATATAGAAGTAGTAGTGGGGTGTTAGAAAGTAAAGGAAATGAGCACTGGTGTGGGGACAGAGAAAAGGATTTTTGTGATTGGAGACATGCAAACTCAGTCTCAAAGAGGACTAAAAATCTTCACAAGCATGAAAGGAGAGACCAGGTTATAGTGAAACCTGTACAGTCAAGGTGCTGACTCATGTAGATGGGTAGACTTTTGAGGAGAACATAGACAACAGTGGTCTATCATAGGATATGGCTGAAGTGGTTACAAGCAGAGCCAGAGGCATTACAGAGAAATACCATGAGAGAAGGGAGAGGTGGACATGATCCACTATGTCTACTTGAATTCTCACTTTCAACATCAAGCAAAACAAGTCAAAACATACACTCACTAAAATTACAAGAGATATCCCTGTAAAATCCCCCCCACTATCCCCAAAACTCCACCACATCTTCTCAAACACCCTTACTTATTTAGTCTAGCTGCACAACTATGTGGGAAATAAAAACTCCTCATAAAAGTGAAGAAACAGCTTACACAACTGATCTTCAGTAGATGCAATATATATAAAACTATTTTGGGAGTTGTGATTTTGGGGAGTGGGGATCTAGAGCACAGCATTCAATACATTACCATTTGTTGAATAGTAGAGATCCTGGGAGATCCTGGTTGAAGGTAGCCTTCTTAGAAGTGTTACCTGTACTACTAGCCACATGTCGAGTAAAGAGAAGATTAGGGAGTATAAGGACTGCCTGTGGACACGTCAGTGGGGCTTGGGACAGGTAGAAAGATGGGGGCAGACCTGACAGAGACTAGATGAAAGCAGGAGACAAGCTCCAGATAGTGGTACATGGAGCTGATCAATGATTGCACCTTTAAACTAAGTTGGAAGTGGAAAGGAGTGTCCCAGGAAAAAAATAGGGAGGTAATAAGTATTCAAGCAGTAGAAAGAAGATACAAATAGAGGTAGCACAAAGCAGAGGAGCAGTCAAGGGTGGCTCAGAGAATGGAGAGGTAGCATTACTTTGTAATACAAGCGTTCTAAGCAAGAAAACTGAAACATGAAAGTGATGATACAAGAGGGGCGGGGTATGTGCCTGATACCATAGACATATGGGCCAAAGACAAGAGGGGGCTGTATATGAAGGTGCCCTGGTATAGTCTGTTCAGGAATGACATAGAAGAGAGAGAGAGAGAGATGGGGTTGAGTTGTAGTCTCCATTAAGAAGAGCATCAGATGCAAAGTCAGAGAGGAGGAATAGCACCAAGTCAAGAATGGGACAGTAAACAGACGGGTCAGAATCTAGGTGAAGTACCTTTGTAGTTAACAGAGATAAAGGGAGACCTGGTGGAATGATACAGTATGTTGTCCACCAGTCAAATTAAAGGAGGTGGAGGAGATACTAGAGAAGAGAATAAAAACATGGATTTAGGTAATGAAGGTACACTCATGGGGATCTGATTCTGCCTGGAACCAACTGATAGATTCTATGTAAGTGTCAGCAGGATTTCACTTAGGTGCTGGACCATAACAGGTTAATTCATATAATACAGGACTGTACTGCTGTACTGGAAAGGAAAACATTCTGGATGGAATCTAACCAATGCAAAGGGGCATTGTAGATGTCCAGGAAAAAAACAAACTGCCATTTAACAGTGTGAGTTAGAGTAGGGGAGGGATAGGAATACAAAGACTAAGACAATGGTGTAGGATGTTTTAGGAGAGTGAATTATGATGACCTGAGAGAGAAGACAAAGGATGAGTTAGAAGACTGAGAACAAATTGAGGGAGTAAACAAAGTATGTAAATGGGTCAGAGAGAGATTACTTAGGACTTTGGACAAGTGTGTTAGGAAGAGGGAAAAAAAGACAAAAAAAGAAAGAAAAAAAATACCATTATGGCTACATATGAATGCAAGGACTGCAATTAGGGCAAAGGATAGTGCCTATATCAGGTGAAAAGAAAGTACAGAAAGCACAGTACAAAAAGGCTACTACAACAGCAACAGAGGTGGTGAGGGCCGTAAAGGAGCAAACTGAAAGGGCATTAGCAGAAGGGATCAGAACGGGGAACAAGCTTTGTTAAGTTTATACTATAAAGACAAAAGGAAGGGCAGAACTGACCAGGCTGCTCAAAGATGGGGAGGCGATGACTAAGGACTAGGGTAAAAAGCGGAGGTAGTGGATGAACACTTTTCTTCACTATCCACAAAGGAAAGCAACAGGAACACTACCATACTTGAAGGGAGGCAGAAGAAATTGGGGGAGCAGTGGGGCGACACCAGATAAAGATGGAAGAAATGGAAAGGAAACTGCTCTCAGGATGGATAAGCACAAAAACCCTAATGGGTTACTTCTGAGAATCCTTAGTTATCAAGCTAGTGTGTGTCAGCTGACCCCCATAGCAGAGATTTTCACCAGATCACTTGACAGTGCTGAAGTGCCTGAGAAACCCAGTGCAGCAAAATTGGTAGCCATGTACAAAAGAAGAAATGGGAAGAAACCAGAGCTATGGGCTTGTTATTTTAGCAGCCATGACAGGTAAAAGGCATAGAGAAAACCCAGGGGAGAAGGCTGGCAGTAATTTTAGAGGACAGCAATATCCAGAACAACAACAAACATGGGTTCATGGCCACAAAGAGCTGTCAGGCAGACTCGATCAATTCTATGAATGGATTACAGATGCACCTAATGAAGCAGTGCCATTAGATTCAGTCAGCTTGGGCATCAGCAAGCCCTTCATTTCAGCCTGACACAGGTGGCTGACAAGAGAACTCTAGAGGTGAGGGTTAGGTGTACAGCTCAGCAACTGCACTGCTGTGTGACTGAATGGCAGGACCCAGGAAGCTATAGTGAGAGGAAGATGTCAGAAAAAAGGAACATGGTAAATGCAGTACTGCACTGGTCAGTGCAGTGCATTACTGCATTGGTCAGTCTTGGGGCCAATACTCTTACAGTCCTTTTGTCTCAGGCCTGTCTGAGGTGATAGAATACATGATCAGCCTTTCACTGATGACTCAAAGGAAAATGCAGTATTAGGGAAATGAGGGTGAAGCTAAAGAAGGATCCGGAAAAGAAAGATGGCATTTGAGATCCATTGCAGACAAATACAGAGTGCTACACTTAATCAGCTTGCTGGAAGAAAACTATTTACTATTATGTGTTTATTTATTTATTTACTTACTTACTCTGTGTTGATTGGGTTAGTCCCACTAGTACAGTGGCTAAAGGTGGCAACTCTACCGAGCTTACTAATTACAGGCCCAGTGCCATTCTTTCACCTCTCTCCAAAATCCTAGAAAAATGTATTCACGCCCAGCTTCTAAACTACCTTCTCTCCAATAACCTCCTATCAAACACACAACATGGTTTTCACCACCCCCCACCACCACCACCACAGCACCACGATTGCCCTCCTTGTTTTACTAACACAATAAATGAATCTAGAAATCAGAATAAATATGTCTCATCCATCTTTCTAGATCTCTCAAAGGTATTCAACACAGTTTCACACCAAAAACTGCTGTCAGAATTGGCCACATTACATCTCAGTCTTTCTTCCCTAGCTTGGTTCCACAGCTATCTAACCAAACACCAGCAGGCTGTTAGATGGCAACAGGAACTATCATCTTTGCTCCCTGTTAACATAGGAGTTCCACAAGGCTCCATATTAGGCCACCTACATTTTACCATCTTCACAAATCAACTCCATAAATCCACATCTCTCACCTCTGTCAGCCAATATGCAGATGACTCTACCATCATATGCTCTGCCCCCTTTCTAACACAACTACAGGCTATAACACAACAATCCTTCCTAGAAGTAGAATCCTGGCTAACTAACACTAACCTCATACTGAACCCAAATAAGACCAAACTAATGCTGTTTCTCCCCACCAAAACACCCAATCCCTCAGTCACTTTTCAAATCCACTCCTCCAGCAACAGAACACCAGCTCACATATCAAATTACTAGGTGTCACAATTGATAGCAAATTAAAATTCGACCTACACCTCTCTCAAACCATTAAAAAACACACATCAGACTAGGCTGTCTTTACTGAATTAATCCTTTCCTAACTAGCCAATCTAGACTAAGCATTGCCAGGACTCATCTTTTGTCTACTGTTCTCTACACTTCTCCCATATTTACAAACCTTAACAAAACTGACCTTACCAAACTTGAATCAGCCTACAATAAAATAGCCAAGTTTGCCACTAGCTCCCCATATAGGTCCCACCACTGCTCTGCCCTACAACAAATAAATTGGCTAGAATTCCCACAACAACTAACCTATACCCAACTTGTCTTTACCCACCAACTAATATACCAGCCAAACAGAACCCCAGCCCTACAACAATTACTCCAACCATATGCCAACACTCGGCAACTCCGATCCACACACAAAACACTCCTCCATATATCCAAAAGCAACAACAAAGCCGGGGACTCCCTTTACTCCCACCACATTTCTAAACTTTGGAACTCAATCCCCCACTACATCCTAAATGCTACCAACCTATACCAATTCAAAACTCTGCTCAGAGACCCCCCTCACTAACAACTGGCTCTGCTCCTGCAGCAAGCCAGGCTAATAACGCATAAGCCACATTAAATTTTATCCCCTAAATGTTATCGTCTCCACATAGACCCCACTTCCACTTATTAACAACACCTATCAGCTACCTACAATAAGAGTATAATTTCATAATTCTTTATCTACACATTTTATAGTATACTCAGATGATCAACTAAAGATGAACCCCTGCCCTAAAAAAAAAAAAACAAAATTTTATATATATATATATATATATATATATATATATATATATATATATATATATATATATATGTGTGTGTGTGTGTGTGTGTGCGTGTTTGTGTGTGTGCATATACACAAGCACGACTTTAATATATTGTAACAACTTTCTCCTTTTCACTAAAGTGCCTATTGCTTATTGTACTTTCTTTGTTGTCTCTAAATATTTCTGTTAAATTCTATGTAAAACTGACTCTGTATCTGTCAATGTTATTTTTGTTTTATTGAAGCTTTTCTCCCCGGGCCTCCACTAAAAATGGGCTCACACCCAGACGGACTATCTTAGTCAACAAATGTAAAATAAAATAAATAAACTTTCATGAGAGACCTGAGGTGGTATTCATACTGATTAGGGGAAAATTTGGCCTGGACACTAGGGAAATTCCCCTGTTCTTTTTGATAGGTGCCATGGGATCTTTTACATTCATGGCACTACAATCAGTTCAGGCAGATGGGACCTCGGCTTAATGTCTCAACCAAAGGATGGTACACTTAGGAGTGCAGTATCCCCCTTATGTTGTACTGTAGTCTTAGCACCAGAAAATGATTCCAACGTGTAGTATGGGAATAAAACCCAGAATGATCTCATTTTCCAGTACTGAGGGCGAGAATGCTACCTGCTGAGCCACAGATGTTGCAGAGTGATACAGAATTAATGGCAGTAGAGCACAAAAAGGATCTGAGGATGTTGATCACACCTGGGAAGGTCCACCAGTAGCACAGTGACAAGGCAGTGGCAGCAGCAGGCATAATGGAGCGGTACATGTCACATGGGAAAGACTCCAGAAGCAAAGAGGTAATGATTTCACTCTGAAGAGCCCTAAACAGACTACAGTTTGAATACTTTGTGCAGTTCTGGGCTTCATACAGGTAAACAGGCATAAGGCTGGTAAATGGTGTCTAGAAGAAAGCACAGAAATTAACTCTTCTCACTATAGACCAAAAGCAACAGGGACAGCAAGATATCAGTTCACAAAATTTTGTCAAAGAGTAATGAAGAGGTCATTTTAAAAAAGTAACAGAGGAAGGAGGAGGAGGCACAGGCAGCAGATTTTAGGGACTGACTACTACCTGGTTCTCTAAAGCACTTCTTCATACAGACTTTTATGGACCTACAGCATGAGCTACTGGAATGGATGGGGGAGAGGAAATCCATCAAGACATGGGACAGATAGCTCCAAAAGGGAGGGGGAAGTAAGGCTAGGATGATACCAAATGTTAAATACATTTAAAGTGCAGACTAGACAAGGCTATTGGCCTTCAAGTTTGGTTTTGGTCTTCAAGTTTGGATTCAGGGGCTGTCATTGTGGGGATGTGACCTAGCTATGGATCTGATGTAATGTGATGTAAACCATTGTACATACCTATTTTCTTTGATGTATGTTGGCTCCTGATTTCTTGTTAACAAAACTAGTCCTGTATTATAGCAATATTCACCAAATATTTGCTTTCCATAAAATCTTTAACCTCTGTGACTCCCACTGTACAGATCATAGCCCCCCCCCCAACCAAGCAACTTTCTTTCTGTTGAGCAGAAACTGTTGCATTTTCTTCAAAATTTTCAGTCTTTTTTAAAGGATTGGACAGATATCCATAAATGCTTCTTCCTTCATACCAATACCCAGTACCATTAATTTCTAAACTTTGGCAATATGCATAATTTTCTTACTGTAATGTCCTCTAAAACCTATAACTAAACCTAAAGAAGATTGCACCACAACAGTAGAAATTACAGCTCAATTTCCCCACTCATCTCTAAATGTTAAACTTCTCTACTGTCCAGTTCTTCTATACTGAAGAAATAAATACTTCTGCTTATCCCTTCTCATATGCATCTAAACAGACCAACTCCTTTTAAAGCTACTTATAAATTATTAAAATTTTATGAGAGATTTGTTTGTTTTATGAGAAAAGGTTTGTTTCTGTTTTTTATGTTGAATACCACTACATTCTTTATTCATTTATTTTATCCTTACTTACTACAGCAATCCATTCTTCTTCATCCCTTTCCCATTCTTCTTATGCCGTTGCAGCTCATGAACATCATACAATTTAAAACTATCTCGATCCTTTAACAATATTCTGCCCACTGCTGTCTTCTAGAATGTCAGAAGCATTTCCTGCTATGAATCTCACAACATTAGCTCTTATCCACATAGTGTTGCTTCTTGCAATTGATTGTGTGCAAATACTGCTTCTACTCAGACTGCTGTATGAGGTGGCACAGTGTGTTGTGCAGCAATGCTTATTTGGTCCACATCTCTTACTAGAGCACACCGCAGTACATCCTGCATCTGCTTGGACATCTGTTAATCTTTCAGGCATCTCTATCATCCAGCAGTAGATCCTGCATTTGTTTGGATGCCTGTATCACAGAAATTAATTAAAGATTAGCACAAGGCATGTTATACCTACACAGCATAAAATACCTAGTCTCAGTCCTTCTAGATTATCAGTGGGAATGGTAAGCACTAGGTAGCCTATCTCCCACATAAGGAGTGTTTTCTGGTCCAGAAATTGTAGTTTGTTGGCCATTTGGGCATTTTTTCCATCCCTTTCAATTTTCTTTTCTGGTTTAAAAGTCTGTGTTTGCGAGGATTTGTGCACCGCGCAGTGGCGGTCAGCTCAGCTGAGGTAAACTATTATCGGTGGTAGAAAGTCTGCTCTTCAATTTTTCCCTTAGAACATGCTTGTTCTTACTTCTTGCACTTCAATAGCTTAATCGGCTAGCACTTTAACAGGCTTTTGTAGCATTTATTGTAGTACACTTAGGTGTTCCGAAGCAGTAACAGCACCAGTACGTATTAGTTATGACCACCCCCTCTTGCTATGATTGTAGGGCAATTTCCTGTGCTTTCTCCTGCTAACCTGGTGCACTTGGGCATTCTGAGACAGTGTGGCAACTGTCTAATGTACACAGACAACCCTCTCCTCTTACCTCCCAACACTCCTACATGTGAGAGATGCACTTATATCACCAAACTGGAAGCAGTGCATGCTCCAACCAAGACCGGACTAGCTGGTCAAGAGGAGAAGATCAACACCTGCAACTCACTACATAGAACACACAGCCCTCCAAAACACCAACCATCACAACCCACACATAGAAACACAAACCATACACCCACCTTCATAGAGGTGATCAATAAAAATTTACCCAAACAACAGAGACCCCCGAGACAGAAAAACAACACTTGACCACCACAACACAACACCAACCCCAGAACACATAGCTCACCACCACAGTGTGCCCCTCAACCTAAGCCCTTAAGGCAAAACACATTGCCCAATGTACTAATCATAGGAGACTCAGTTGTGAGGCACACTGATGTCCCACTCACTAGGATGAACAAGGAGACGGTGACAGTCAGTTGTCTATCAGGTGCTAGGATCCGCCACATAATACATGCACTCAGGTCACTCCACAACAAGTGCAAATATGACTCAAGTCTTGTCCATGTGAGTGTGAATGACCTGAGACGTACCTCTGTGGACTACATGAAAAGAGATGTGATGTAACTCTGGGATTATGTGGCCCAGGCAGGTATGACCCTAACCCTGAGCAGTAGTCTACTGTCACCCAGAATGATACCACAGTATGAGCAGAAAATGATTGACTTCAACAATTGGCTAAGTTTCTGGTGTCATTCTAAGGGGATCCACTATCTGCCTGCCTGGGATGACATGATCGACAGACCTCCATGCTTTGTCAGAGACAGCCTGCATCTGTCACCCCTGGGATTCTGGGTACTGGCTAAGGCTCTTGCCACCCATATAGTGCCTTTTTTAGGCAGTGTTCCAAAGACCAGATTTCCACCAGCTACAAATACAATCCGAGGGTCATGCTGCTCAATGCTAGAAGTCTAAATCTCAAGATGCACTCACTCAAAGCTCTCCTCAAAATGGAGAACGTCGACATCTGTGCTGTAATGGAGATCTGAATTAAAGAGGCAGAAAGCACCCCTGCACTTCCAGGCTACAACTCATTCCATACCTTTGGCCCCAGAATACGTCTGGACGCTCCAAAGGTGGTTGTATCTCCATATTCTTAAAGGATATACACACCTCTAGACTGGTAGCCCAGCATAATGCATCCGAGAGACTTCAGGTACAACTAACAAAGGGTAAGATGGCAATACAAGTCATAGCCTGCTACAGAACCCCAAACATGTCCCTAGACTCTCACTCCAAGTTCCTAAGCACCCTGGAATCTATCAAGGTCCAACCCAATACTCTCATACTGGGTGACTTCAACTACCCTTCCATCAACTGGGAAAACTATTCAAGTAACAATGTACAGGCCTAACGCTTTCTGGAATTTATATACACAACTTTCATTTCAAATGTCTCACACCCTTCTAAATACTCTTTCTTCTACTAGTGTTTAGTCAAAAAAAAAACACCTTTTATTTTGTTTGTTATCTGTCATAATTACTATGTTACCTTGTATACACCTATTGTGTCTGACAAGTGTACTGTATCTGTAGTTGCAAAATTCTGCTTTGTTTTATGTGGAGCTTTTCTCCCCCGGCCTCTGCTGAAAATGGACATATATCCAGTTAGACTAGCCCAGTCAACAAATGTAAAATAATGTAAAATAAAATAAAAAATAAATAAATAAAATTGATCACTTCCAATGCCCTGGACCAGCTCATTCTTACCCTGACTAGAGGAAGCAACATCTTCTACCTGGTTATCACCAACATGGGAGACCATTGCTCCACACCTATAGTCAATTCCTCCCTAGTTAAATTCAACCACAAACTGATCACCATGGAAATCTCCATCTCACCTCCAACCCCAGCTAAGGTGCCCACCCTGAAAAACTTCTTTAAAGCCAACTTTGGGCTCCTAAAAACAGAGGTGGCTAACTTCTCGGCACCCATGCCAATGGAAAATAGCTGCATGACTACCAAATCATACACCAATGCACTGTACGAGCACGTACACAAATGCATGGACCTTGCCATACCAAATAGAACTAAGACGCTCTCCTCTAAATATAGGAAGCCAATCTGGGGGTTCCCAGCCATCAATAAGCTCTACAAAAGAAGGAAGAAACTGTTGCAGAAAAAAATGAAGTCACAAGACTGGAAAACCTCTTTTATCAGTCACAACAAAAAGCTGAGACCTCTTATCAAATCCTCTAAAGCCAGCTATGAAGGCAGAATTGCAGCTGTCACCAAAAACAACCACAAAGCCTTCTATAGCTATATCAAAAACCTCCAAGGCAATATCCAGATTTGCTCTGAGTTATTGCACAATGGCACCTCCTATACTGAGCCAACAGATATAGCCAACATACTGGCCGACAGATTCAGTGTCAACTTTACCCCTCTCTACCCCCGCAAGGGACCTATTACAATACCAGAAGAAAGCCTGGTACCCACCATTTATGTGGCACAGGTAAAAGCTGCATTGTCCAAAGCCAAGAATACAGTGTCCATGGGACCTGATAATATCACTGGCTGCATTCTACATGAGCTACAAAATGAACTGGCACCACATCTGTGTGCTCTGTTCAATCACACCCTTACCTCAGGCTATGTCCCTAACAAATGGCGCACTCCTACAGCCATCCTGCTCCATAAAGGGTGAGCAATTACAGACCCTGGGAACTATCGACCCATTAGCCTGACGAGTCTGGTATGCAAAGCTATGGAGCACATCATCATGGACCTGCTTAACAAAGATATAGGCAATCTCCAAACTCTTGACCCCACACAGTTTGGCTTTGTCAAGGGGAGATCCTGCTTGCTGAACCTGGTTGACTTCTTCAAGGCAGTCACCAAGGCAGTGGATGAGGGTAAGGCAGTGCATACAGCCTACCTTGACCTGGCCAAGGCCTTTGATACCATTCCCCACTCAGGTATCATTGATAAACTCACCAAATTACACATCAATCCTTACATCACTAACTGGGTTGCAAACTGGCTCACAGACAGGACCCACAGAGTGAAAAGTCCCAGAGGACTTTGTCCTGGGCCCTCTCCTGTTTGGCATATACTTCTCAGAAGTCCAGGCCAACACAGAAGGACTCTGGCTGACCAAGTTCTCTGATGATTGCAAGCCATTATCAACTCCCCAAGAGATGCAGACATTCTACAAAAGGGCCCCACTGAGACCAATGACTGGTGTCAGAACCATGGCCTGAAGCTTAACACCAAAAAATGTGTTATCATCCATAAGAGATCTGGGCACCTAGGTCAACAGCCACCGGCACATGTTATAACCAAAGGATTCGTATCCAGGAAGAAAGCGGTCATCATCCCTCTCTACTCATCCCACATTAGACCAATCATCGAATATAACTCCCCGTTTGGCATGTACCTGACCAGACACCTACAACAGCTGGAGAGGCCACAAAAGTACCTCACAAAAAGGATCCTAGGCCTTAAACACATGTCCTACACAAACAGACTCAAGAAACTTCAACTGTTCTCAGTCTCTTATCATCTTCTTAGAGGTAATCTCTGCTTGACTTACAAAGCCATGTCTGACCCAGCCCTACTTGAAATGCTACACCTAAAGAAATCCAAATCCCCTCATGCCACATGCTCCAGAGATCACAACTTCATTACCCCAATTAACAGAACATGCCGAAAGGACAGGTTCATTTCCCAAAGACTGCCCATACTTTGGAATAAGCTTCCCATTCATGCCAAGCAAAGCACCTCGCTGGCCCACTTCAAGAGAAATCTTGACGAGTGCATGGGTAACAGAAATTTCACCCCAGGGATCACTCCATTTGCCCTACTGTGAACTAACATCTGGTGGTGAGGTGCCTGGGCAATTTTTTTGGCCAGGCTTGTAAAGTCTCCAGGGTCATTAGCCTAGTATACACCTATGAACCTATGAACACTATGACATCTTGAAGACCCTTTCATCTGAATTCAGAGATGCACTTTGTGTTTAAAAAGAAAACAAAATCATTGTCACTGATTCACAGTATCCACTCTCCCCTTATTGAAACAGAAGTTCATTTTTCCTGTTAATACATTTAAAAGTAACTTAAAAAGTGATCTGTTACAGTTAGCTAATGCAGCTCATTTGGGCTGAGGTTTGTAGCTTCTGGATCTTTAGTGCATTAGTATATTAGGGTTCATAGCCCCCTGCTCATTAGTGCTTTAGTATGTTGGGGTTCATAGTACCCTGATTATTAGTAGGTTAGTACATTAGGATTCATAGCTCCCTAATCATTACTATATTAGTATATTAGGGTTCATAGCTACCTAATCATTACTATATTAGTATATTAGGGTTCATAGCTCCCTAACCATTAGTACATTAGTATATTAGGGTTCATAGTTCCCTGCTCATTAGTGCTTTAGTATATTGGGGTTCATAGTACCCTGATCATTAGTAGATTAGTACATTAGGATTCATAGCTCCCTAATTATTAGTGCATTATTATATTAGGGTTCATGGCTCCCAGATCATTAGTACATTGGTATATTGGGGTTCATAAATCCCTGATCATTAGTACATTATTATATTAGGATTCATAGCTCCCTAATCTTTAGTACATTGGTATATAAGGGTTCATAGCTCCCTAATCATTAGTACATTGGTATGTAAAGGTTCACAGCTCCCAGATGATTAGTACATTAGTATATTAGGGTTATACTGGCTAAGGCTCTTGCCATCCCTATAGTGCCTTTTTTAGACAAGGTTCAAATGACAAATTCACCACTGTAACAGGAACAGGCAAGCAAAAACTGAGGGTAATGCTACTCAATGCTAGAAGTCTAAATCTCAAAATGCACTCACTCGAGGCACTCCTTAAAATGGAGAACATCGATATCTGTGCAGTGACTGAGACCTGGTTCAAGGCTCCAGAGAGCACCCCTGCACTACCAGGCTATAACTCATACCACACTTTTTGTCCATGTAACCTGGACCGAAACACCAAAGGTGGAGGTGTGTTCATATTCATTAAGGATATCCACACCTCCAGGCTAGTTGCTCAGCATAATGCATCCGAGGTTATCCAAGTGCAACTAACTCTGGGCAAAACGGCAATCCAAATTGTAGCTTGCTACAGATCCCCCACCATACCCCAGGATTCCCACTCCTCTTTTCTTGATGTACTGTAGGGTTCAAAACACCCCTAATAATGGGCGACTTCAACTACCCCACCATTAACTGGGAAAACTACTCGTGTACCAACTTCTTAGCTCAACGCTTTCTGGAATTCATAAATTCCAATGCCCTGGTTCAACTTATCCACACCCCCACCGGGGCAACAATATCCTAGACCTAGTCATTACCAACATGAGTGACCAGTGTTCCACATCTGAAGTCAACTCCTCATTGGTCCGATCCAACCATAAGCTAATCACCCTTGATATCCACATCCCGCCCCCATTAAGGAAACCACAGTAAAAAATTTCTCCAAAGCCAACTTTATGCTTCTTAAGACAGAAGTGGTGAACTTCATGACACCCATGTAGATGGACAATACAGTTACAACTGCTGAATCCTACACAAATGCACTCTATAAGCACTTACATGAGTGCATGGATCGTGCTATCCCAAACAGAACCAAGACGCTATCCTCCAAAAAAAGGAAGCCAATCTGGTGGTCCCCTGCCATAAACAAACTGTACAACAGAAGGAAAAAAACTGTTGCAAAGGAGAGTAAAATCCCATGAGTGGAGGAGCTCCCTGGTAAGCCTCAGTAAGAAGCTGAGATCCCTTATATGATCCTCCAAAGCTAGCTACGAAAACAAAATTGCCAGTAATTCTAAGGACAGCCACAAAGCACTCTATAGCTATGTCAAGAATCTCAATGGCAACACCCAGATCTGCTCTGAGTTACAGCACAACGGCACGAAAATTACAGAACCAACTGATATTGCCAACATTTTGGCTCTTGTTGAGCTATTTTGTGTTTTTTTTTTATATTGCCAACATCCTGGCAGATAGGTTCAGTGCTAACTTTACTCCCCCACACCCCTAAGGGGTCCATATTTATACAGGAAGAATGCAGAGTCCCTGTAATCACAACTATGCAGGTAAAAGCTGCACTCTCTAAAGCCAGAAACACAGCATCCATGGGACCAGACAGCATCCCAGGCTGCGTTTTACATGAACTTTAGAATGAACTGGCTCCCCACCTAAGCACCATGTTCAGTAATAGCATCGCATCAGGCTTTGTGCCCACTGAATGGTGCACAGCAACAGTTATCCCACTCCACAAAGGGGGAGCCAACACTGATCCCGGGAACTATCGCCTTATTAGCCTGATGAGCCTGGTCTGCAAGGCCATGGAACGTATCATCATGGAATTCAAACAAAGACATTGGTAACCTCCAAACTCTGGATCCCACACAGTTCGAGTTTGTGAAAGGCAGATCATGCCACCTGAACCTGATTGACTTCTTGGAGGCAGTCGCCAAAGCTGTAGATGAGGGTAAGGTGGTTCACACAGCCTATCTTGACCTTGCCAAGGCTTTCAACACCATCCCCCATTCTGGAATTATAGCTAAACTCACTAAACTAGGTATAAATCCCTACATCACAAGATGGGTTGCCAACTGGCCCACTGACAGAACCCACACTATAAAAGTTGCAGATTCCAAATCTGACCTCAAACCAGTGACAAGTGGAGTACCACAGGGTTCAGTCCTGGGACCTCTCCTGTTTGGTATCTACTTTTCTGAAGTACAGGCTAACACAGAAGGCCTCTGGCTAATGAAGTTCACAGATGACTGCAAACTAGGAGCCATAGTCAAGTCTCCAAATGATGTGGACATCCTACAGAAGGGCCTCGTTGCGACAGATGCCTGGTGTCAGAGCCATGGCCTCAAGCTCAATGCCAAAAAGTGCAGTGTCATCCCTTTTGGTAAAAACTCTGTACCCATGAACTACCACATAGGCAGCATTCTACTTAACACTGAATGTGTGATAAGAGACCTTGGGACCCAGGTGGACAGTAGTCTCTCCTTTGATAGTCACATTGCCATAGTAGTCAGGAAGTCCATCTGAGTGGCACACCTCATCATAAAAGAGTTCTCATCCAGGAAAAAAAAGGTCATTATTCCCCTCTACTCGACACTCATTAGACCCATTATAGAGTACAACGCCCCTTTTGGAATGTACCTCACAAGACATCTGCAGCAGCTGGAAAGGCCACAGAGGTACTTCACAAAGAGGATTACTGGCCTCAAACAAATGCCCTACACTGACTGTCTCAAAAAACTCCAGCTTTACTCCATAGCATATCACCTACTCCGAGGTGATCTCTCCCTAACATATAAAGCTATGTCAAACCCAGAGCTGTTGGACATGCTACACCTAAAGAAATCCCAATCCCTCCAAGCTACACACTCTAGGGACCTAAACCTTATCACCACAATAAACAGGACATGCTGGAGGGATAGATTCCTGTCCCAGAGACTTCCCATACTCTGGAACAGGCTACCCATCTATGTCAAGCAAAGTTCTTCATTAGCACTCTTCAAGAAAAACACCCCAGGGATAACTTCTGTGTCTCTGCTTGACAGTGGCACAGGAAAATACCTTTCTTGGGTGGCGTAAGCCAGGGAACCTTGTTGGCTAGGCTTACGTAGGCCCTTGGGCCGATAGCCTAGTACCTACCTATGAACCTATGAACCTATAATAGTTCCCAGATCATTAGTACATTGGTATATTGGGGTTCATAGCTCCCTGATCCTTAGTAAATTAGTATATTAGGGTTCATACCTCCCAGATCATTAGTACATTAATATATTAGAGCTCATAACTCCCTAATCATATTAGGGTTCATAGCTTCCTGATCATTAGTATATTTGTATATTAGGGTTTATAGCTCCCTAATCATTAGTATATTAGGGTTCATAGCTCCCTAACCATTAGTACATTAGTATATTAGGGTTCATAGCTCCCTGCTCATTAGTGCTTTAGTATATGGGGGTTCATAGTACCCTGATCATTAGTAGATTAGTACATTAGGATTCATAGCACCCTAATCATTAGTACATTATTATATTAGGGTTCATGGCTCCCAGATCATTAGTACATTGGTATATTGGGGTTCATAACTCCCTGATCGTTAGTACATTATTATATTGGGGTTCTTAGCTCCCTACCATTAGTACATTGGTATATAAGGGTTTATAACTCCAAGATCATTAGTACATTAGTATATTAGAGTTCATAGCTCCCTAATCATGACTATATTAGTATATTAGGGTTCATAGCTCCGTAACCATTAGTACATTAGTATATTAGTGCTTTTAGCTCCCTGCTCATTAGTGCTTTAGTATATTTGGGTTCATAGTACCATTATCATTAGTAGATTAGTACATTAGGATTCATAGCACCCTAATCATTAGTACATTATTATATTAGGGTTCATGGCTCCCAGATCATTAATACATTGGTATATTGGGGTTCATAACTCCCTGATCGTTAGTACATTATTATATTAGGATTCATAGCTCCCTAATCTTTAGTACATTGGTATATAAGGGGTTCATAGCTCCCTAATCATTAGTACATTGGTATATAAGGGTTCATAGCTCCCAGATAATTAGCACATTAGTATATTAGGGTTAATAGTTCCCAGATCATTAGTACATTAGTATATTAGGGTTTATAGATCACTAATCATTAGTACATTAGTATATTAGGGTTCATAGCTCCCTAATCATTACTATATTAGTATATAAGGGTTCATAGCTCCCTAATCATTAGTACATTAGTATATATAAGGGTTCATAGCTCCCTAATCATTAGTACATTAGAAATTACACCTCACAAATGTTGGCTGCCTCTCAGATAGCATAAGTGACCACATACCAACATATGCCATTAGAACTCGCCATAACGTAGATAATCATATTATCTATAATCAAATACAAACTGCAACCAATTTCAGCAAATATATTTGCAATGAAACACTAAAACAATATAACTGGAATATATGTAGAACAATGACATTAGATACTGTTGTAGAACACTTTAATAACATATTCTTACAGACCTTAAATAATCGAGAACCAGTACGTAATAAAAGAGTAAAGTCCAACTCCATGCCATGGCTGACAAAGAAACAAAAAATCATGATAAAAAAAGAATAAAGCCTGGAAAAATTTGTATAACAATAGAACTAAAAATGCCTTCCAGCAATTTAGACATCTTAGAAACCTTGGAGGATAAGCAAAGATACCTTACCAACCTACAAGGCAAACATAAAAACAACCCAAAACTTTTTTGGTCATCATGAAATAAACTACTCCACCCTGGCAAAACCACTGCTCCCTCTCCAAAAACAGACAGTACAATAGAATCTATCCCCACGCAGTTTAATTCCTACTTTATGCAATCAGTATTATCTCTCATAGACACCAATACATCTGACCCCTCCCTAATCTTGTCCAATCAAAACCACCCACAGCTCTTCAATTTTAGTCCAGTACCTACTGCACTCATAAGGAAGTTGCTCCTTAAAATAAAAGCTACTTCCATCAGGCTACCTAAAAATGTCCGTAGAAGTCATAGCCTTCCCTGTGTCCATACTAATTAATAGTTTCATAGAAGAAAGATATGCCCCATCACTGTAGAAAAAATCCTACATCATACCACTGCACAAAGGCAGCACATCCGCAGAGTTTAATAACTACAGACCGGTAGCAATTCTCTCCCCCCTCTCCAAAATATTGGAGAAATGCATCCATATGCAGCTGATGTAATACCTAACCTCAGATAACCTGCTCTCAGTAACACAACATGGTTTTAGGCTCCAGCACAGCACCACTACATTTACCAGTATAATAAACCAACATAGAAACAATGCTCTGCTTGTGTACACCATGTTCTTAGACTTGTCAGATGCATTTTATAATGTCTTGCACCAGCAACTGCTTATTCATCTCTCCTGAATAGGACTTTCACAATACTCCTTGTCATGTTTTCTTAGTTACCTAACTGGAAGGCAACAAGCTGTTAAATGGCAACAAACCTACTCATCTATTCAATCAGTTATTACAGGTTTCCCTCAGGGCTCTATCATGGATCCTCTACTATTTAATATATTTAAAGAAGTTCCTGTCTTTGCACACAGTGCAGACTAGAGAAGTTGTTGACTGCAACTGAGCTACAAAATATAAGTATCTTGATTTTTTGATTATTTTTACAGATTACTGTTTTTATAATTTAATATATATAAAGCACTTTGTCTATTCAGTATCTTCACAAATCCTTATCTGTTTAAAAACTTTCATTTGTCTCTGTAGTGCTTGCTGTCTTGTAAAAACTTTCATTTGTCTCTGTAGTGCTTGCTGTCTTGTAGGCTATTTTGTCCCACCCTCCCTCCCTGTTGGTGTCCTGCTCTTATACTTGGTGGCTTTGCAGTTGCCCGCCCCTACTGTGACACACCTCCCAGTCTAGTGTCATTAGCTCATTCTGCTTAATACAGAGAGAACAATTTTTTACCATAAAGTCAGCAAATAATACTGTCACTGAAACCATAACTCACAGTAAACTTCTAAGTGTTATAATAACATATGACAATCAAATATGGCCAGCATATACTGCACACCATTAAATCAAAACAACAGAAACTAGGCTCCATTTATAGGATCCATGGATTCCTTACAGATAGTGCAACAAAAACTGTTGCCACCACCAAATTCTTATTACTTACAAATAAGTGAAATAATGTCACAGGAGACTCGCTCTACTCCCATTACATTGCTAAACTCTGGAATAGTATCCCCACACAAATAAAATTCTCTGACAAACTCAGTAATTTTAAACCACTGCTTAAGCAACATCTTAACTAATCCTGGTCCTGCACATGCTCATCACAAGGTTAAGATTTTGTGTTCACCATATACTCTCCAAATACTGTTCTTAAAAAGAATACTCTGAACCTCTCACTGAAATGACAAAACAATTTGTATACATAAAAGCTGCCTTTACAATCCACTAAGTTGCATGTGGGGTTTCTCTTGATTAACATCCACCTCTGTAAAAGCTTAGAATGTATAAATGCAACTACTGTTTGTGTATAAATGTAAATAGAAATGTAACAACTCTGTGTTTAACTGGAATTAAGTATAATAGTATTAGTATAATGCAATGTAAGCAAATAGAGCTTTTCTTCCCGGGCCTCCACTGAAAATAGGTATTATCCAATCAGACTTTCCCAGTAAACAAAGACAAATAAATAAATAGGACAATGTGTTAATACCCTGGATTCTCTTGGTGAGGAATCTCTGTGGGCATTCTAACTGTTGCATAAGCCTAATCAGGTCCATGCTGAAGGGGGCATTATACTCAATGATAGGTCTTATAAGGGCCAAGTAGAGTGGTACTATAACTTCCCTGGACATGGATGCCATACCCTTACTTATAAGTTGGTTGTCATTGAATGATTTTCTTACTACCTTGGCAATGTGTTGGTCAAAGGCCAGATTACTGTCTACATATGTTTCCAGATCTCTAAATATTGAGTCAACTGTTAAAGGTGCCTTATCAATGAAATAATTTGCCTGGGTGGGCATTTTCCCAAAAGACACTATAATGCACTTATTTGCATTGAGTTTTAATCCATGGCTTTGGAACCAGCCATTTGTCTGTATTAGACCCCTTGCAGGATGATAGTGTCATTTGGGGAATATATGATAGCTCCCAAGTTGCAGTCGATTGCACACCTGGTGAGCTAAAGCCACTTGACCTCCAAGAACTAGCTGCCAAACAGGAGTGGTCCCAGCACAGAGCCCTGTGGTACTCTGCTGGTGACCTACCTCTTGGTGGAGGTGGTCTCACCAATCCTGACTTCTTGCATCCTATCTATGAGCCAGCTGGCAACCCAGTGAGTTATGTAGAGATTTATGTCTAGTTCTAAATGTTTGTTCACAATATCTGAGAGGGTTCATCCTAGACATATCTTTTAATCAATCTCCCAGATCTCTTTCAGATCATTCCAAAATCTCTGTTTCTATTAATCATCGCAACAATGACACAACCTTCAGACCAGCTCTGTGCTGGCGTCTGAACCCCAACCTCTTGAAAAGAGAGGAGATTACTGCTCAAATTGAAGAATACCTTGATAATTTTCTTAAAACTAGGGACTCCTTCCAGTCTCCTATAGATTACGAATGGGCTGCGGTTAAGTCAATGATCAGGGGTTTCCTGATAAATAAAGCCTCATTTTATAAAAAACTTTGCATTAAAAAAGAAACGGATTTAACCTCCAAGTTACGTACAGTGGAATTGGAAGCCCAAGTAAATCACTCCAAGCTCCTGGAAGAACGTATAATACAGTTACAAAAAGACCTAATCTCTGTACAATCGGACAACCTAAGCTTTCATGAAATTAAATCTCTAGCCTTATATGCGGATGTAATCCAATCTCCTTCCAGTTTTTTGGCCAGAGTGATCAACTTATCTAAACCCCCTACTTTCATATCAGAAATTCATTATAAAGGTAAGGAGTTCCAAAAACCCAATGAAATCATCAAAATATTTGAGACTATCTTCACTAATATATATGGACCTACAGGAAACATAGTGGAAGAATCAGAAATAAGATCCCTTCTGGGAAATTTAACCTTTCCAAAACTCACGGATAAACAGAATAAATTCCTGGAAAGAGAAATTAATACTCAGGAGATCATTTCCGTTATAGATAACCTTAAACCCAACAAATCCCCTGGCCCTGACGTATTTACGGCGGAATTTTACAAAGCTTTTACTACAAGAATATCCAAAGGATTGAGGATATTATTTAATTATATTATTTTAAATGGTTTTTAAGACATCCATTTAAACGCATCTAAAACTATTTTCATTCTAAAGCATAATTCGGACCCTAAAAATCCTGAAAACTATAGACCCATTTCTTTAATCAATTTAGATATGAAAATCCTAGTAATGGTTCTGGCTAATAGACTGAAAGTAGTCATCCCTAATATCATCTCCCCCAAACAATCGGGTTTTATCCCGGGAAGGCAAACTAATGATCAAACCTTACTGTTGGAAACTATGATACACCATTCCAATCTTAACAAGCACCCTCTATATGCCCTAGCAGTAGATGCTTCCAAGGCGTTTGATCGTTTGAGTATAAAATTCCTACTTCTTACGCTACCTTTCTTCAATATCCCAGGCTCATTCATTGACAAAATAAAAACCCTTTATTCTGCAACATACACTACGCTACATGTAAATAAACTTCTCTCCAACAGGATCAAAATTGTCAATGGAGTCAGACAGGGTTGCCCCCTTTCCCCACTTTTATTTAACCTATATATGGAACCACTTTTCATGCTTATTAAACAATCCACTTTCCATCATCCCCCTAACATTTATAACTCGAAGATCTTTCTATCAGCATATGCAGATGATTTAAATATTTATTTCACTCTCCCCCGATCTGACCCCGCTAAAATACTATCTTCCATCAATCGATTCTCTAACCTCGCAAACTATAAACTCAATAAAGAAAAATCCATAATATTTCCCTTGAATATTCACTCCATGCTGCCCAATACACTTTCTGGAGCAGAGCTCAAATGGAATCAAAAATTGCAATATTTAGGGATTCAATTTTCTCAGGGAAACAGTAACTATCATAATGATAATGTCGTCCGATACTGGAACAATATTCAAAACGATATTGATAGATGGTCAAAACTCAAGCTCCCTTTCCTGGCCAAAACCACGGTGATTAAGATGAATATCCTTCCTAGACTTCTTTATCTGTTTCACGCAACTACCTGCATACTACATGACAACTTCTTCAAAAAAATGATATCATCATTCTCTAAATTTATTTGGGCTCCTAAAGTGGTTAGAATTAGTTATTTAAAGCTTATGTACCCAAAGGAAAGGGGAGGAGTAGGGCTTCCCGATTTCAAAACATATTATCAGTTAATAAATAGTAGTAGAATATTTAAGATTGCGTGCTATCAGAGAGCTAAAGTTCAGTGGGCCAAGACATGGGTGATTATAGGTAATAGTTTTGTTAAAACACTAAATTTTAACCCCGCAGCACTCCCCTTCCTAAATGAGGTAAACTTAAGATTACTAAAGCGTTCAAAAAGCCTAATATTCAGCATAAAATCCCTTCAGGCTCTTTTCAACTCGCTGAACATGTCCCATTCATTTATAACTCTGCAACCTCTTCATCTCAATCCCAACCTTAAATTAAACGGTCGTATGCTCAATTTGGATCAATTCCCTCTCCTTAAGAATACTACTATAGCTGATCTCTTTCCTTTTAAACACTTAAATATCACTAACCTAAGAATGGAACTGGATCTACCTAAAAAATACCTGACTATCCTATGACAAATTAGAGAACTGATACAAGATTATATGGATCACCCACTGGCCTCAGATAATGATATTACAACATGTAAAATGATAAAGAAACTCCTTCTTAGTGATAAGAAAATGACCGCTAACTCCTACAAGGCCATTATAGCAATCAGATATCAGAATGCGCTTGGTTTCTCGAAGCTTTGGTCAAAGATTAACCCCACTATCAATCAAGAACAGATCTTAAAAGCTATAAATTTAAGTTCTAAGTCTATTCCTTTCAAAAGGATGAAATACACCTATCTAATGATCCTGAATAATGCATATTTCACCCCGGACGTCCTTAGTAGAATGTTCCCAAATCAGTCCCCCGAATGCCAATACTGTCCAAACCAAACAGATGACATCCTCCACTCGTTCTGGAGTTGCAAGTGTTCCTACAAACTTTGGTGTGCCTTGAGAGTCATTCTCGAGAAAACTGGTTATGAAAAATCCACCCTCTCATGGGAATTTACTATACTCCATATCCCACCTCATGGCATGTCAGATAAGAAATGTAAGATTTTAATTCCTATATTTATGTTAATCAAATATTACATTTCCTTAAGTTGGAAAAATAGACACTCCCTCTCTTGGAGAGGATTCAAACTGACAGCTATTAAATTCCTCAAGGCTCACAAATTTTTGTTTCACAATATTAAGAATAAACCGTTTTTTAAGGAATTCTGGAGAATAATACCTGACCATATACTTAAATGAATTATTGAACTCATGTGGATTTTCAATATTTACTTCAGGATATGCTGGACCTTTTCATGAATGTTTTAGGGCAATGTATGAGTTGTATATAGTTTCTTTTTTTTTTGCTTGGATGTATATGTCTGTAGTTGTTATAAGACTTTTAGCTTTGGTATGTCTTTATTTTCTGTATGTAGTTATGATGTTTTCTGAAAACTTGCAATAAAGAGTGTTTATAAAAAAAAATATCTGAGAGGGTTATTGTACTGACCACTTTAGTCAGATCTAAGTAGACTGTATGCACCATTTTTACGTCATCCATTACCTTACATTCCTTCTCAGTGAAGTCTACCAGGTTAAGTAGGCATGACCTTCCTTTGACAAAACCAGTCTGGGATGGATCCAGAAACTGTAGGTTGCCAATGTCTTTGTTAATCACTTCCATGATAATTTGTTACACGGCTTTGCATATTAGACTGTTCAGACTAATGGGTCTGTGGTTTCCAGGGTCAGCTGATGGTCCATCCTTGTGAGGAGGAATAACCATTGCCATCCTGCATTCGCTTGGCACATAGCCTGTTTTGAGGCTGTAACTGAAAAGTCCTAATAGGTTGTGTTTCAAGCTATTTAGGAGGCAACCTGGAATGTTATTGGGCTCCATTCAGGCTGTGTCTTTATCCTTAATGAGCGCTGCTATGACCTGCTCCCTTTTGATAGTTGGGGGAAGAGATTCATGAGGGGAGTGGGGTGAAGTTTGAGCTGAATTTGTATGCCAGCAGATTCCCTATGTCATTCTGCTCAGTGAAGGTGGTACCATTTACTATCAGTTCTATACAGTGTTGCATGTTACCTTTGAGGTTTTGGACATAGCTGTAGAAGGCCTTATAGTTGTCTTTAGCCTGATAAGCTATCTTGACCTCATAGTTGACTTTGTTGGATTTCATTAGTCCTCTTAGTTTCTTGTTTAGTTTAATTATTGTGCTCTTGTCATTATGCGAGTTGTTCTTTCTGACTTTGGCCATCACTTTTTTTTTCTGTTTGTTACATACCCTGTTAAGATTAGGAGTCTACCAGTGTGATTTGTTTTTGGGGTTTGTTTTGGGTTTACACCTAGTAGGTACAGCAGCTTCTATGCGGCCATTTACATGTTTCAAACAGTGTTTCTGTGAATAATCCTGTATAGGCTGTTTTGAATTCTGGATTAAACAGGGCATTAAATTTTGACAAACTGTTGCTTAATAGGATGGTGTTTGCTTTAGAATAGTTGATTTTATTTGCTTGTTTGTTTGTTTGCTAGGTTGTTTGTTTGTTTATATTTGTTTACTGGGGTAGTGCACTGATCAATATTGACCAATTTCAGGCTCAGCCTGAAAAGGTGAAATGCAAAATATTTTACAAACAAATAAAATGCAGAAATGTAAGCAACAACAGAACAGTTCAAACTAATTACATCAAAGAAAAGTGTGTTTATACATTCCAGTGAATAATCTAATGTTCAATCAAGCACAGTGTAATGTACAATATATACATTCATTTCTAAAGCAGGCCAATCTTCAGTGAATCTTGAGAGACTCAAGAGACTTGGAAAGGAGATAGATTAGGTGATATTGTCCTGTGTTGAAGTTAGAGCATTTGGCTTGGATGAAGACGTGCTTCTTGAGTTGCATTCTGAATTTGGAGTAACTGTTAATTTCCTTAATATTGATGGGGGAGCTTGACAAAGAGTAGTCGCATGAGAGGAAAAAGCACGTGCAGAGCTGCGGAGTTTGGTTTTAGGGGCAATGAGAGTTTGTGAGGGTTGTAAGTAAGTGTTTCAGATTGTATGAGGATTTTTTTTTTCATGAAGTCTAGCTACAAGGGGAGTACAAATAACTAGGAAGAAAAAGAAGCTGATAAATATCTGTAAAGTATAGAGAATGCGTACTAAAACGGACACTGCTTTGTTATGTAACACACAGTATCATTACAGGGAATAATAACATTTTCCTATCAGAAAACCATCAGTCTATAGAAAAGGGCACCATTTTCCAAAAGAGAAGGTAAAAAAGAGGCAAGGAAAAGGTGAAAAAGAAGAAATCAAAACTGAATGTGGAAGGATTGAAGAACATTACTGGAAGAGAAAAGAAGTGAAAGACAGATGTTGACTACATGGCTCAAGCTATGGCTATACGAAGCCAGCTGGATGAGAACTGTATGCCTGCAAATTTAATACACAATGAAAACAGTGGGATTAATAAGTCTAATGGTGATGAAGATCATTCCTTTGTAACAACTGATAGAGCAGATATTATTGTATTAGAAGTTGAAGGTTCTACAGATCTCATCAGAAAAGATATTCTTGTAATTGGACATTCAGTTATTAGAGGAACTGATACTTATATTTGCAGAGAAGATAATGAACATCAAATAGTGTTATGCTTGCTTGACAACCCTGGAACATATAACAATTGTTGGAATGTATAGACCACCAAAGTCAAGTGCTGATGACCTAGAGGAATTCATACGTTTCTTGCATGAAACACAGGAGGGAAGATTAATGTTAGCTGGGGACTTCAATTTACCAGAAGCAGACTGGAATAATATAGATTCAACATTAGTAAGGAAATTATTCATAACATATGTTCAGGAACAACAATTGCTTCAGATTGTAAAAAAACCTTCCAGGGAACGGAACATACTAGAGACTGTATTCCTAAAGAAATTAGTTACTTCAAGTCAAGTTTTACTACTGTTGATATGCAGTGATCATGGGGTTATAAAGGTTAATTTGTTGCTAGACAATTCTGCCAGACTGAAATTGAAACCAAAGCACAGAAGTTTAATCACAGATTATATGGAAGCAAAACATTCACTATGCAAAACTAACTGGAGTGAGGTGCTCAGTGGAAAATATGCAGATGGAATGTGAAATGTTATGAAAGATAAATTGTTTGATTACAAAAAAAATTAAAAAAAGTGTTTAACATCAGGATCTAGGCATACAACTTCAGGGGGATATATTTCCATAAGATCAAGATACATGATTAAGGTGAGAGAGACAAAAAGTAAAAAATGGAAGAGAGGTCGAACTAAAACTTTGAAAACTATAATAAACAAGCTAGACAAATAAATTAATCATAGTGTGAGACAAGATCAAGAAACATTTGAAGAAAATTTGTATAAAGATATTAAGCATAACAGGAAACTTTTTATACATGCGTAAGATAAGGAAGGAGTAAAGACATACAAATTGATAAACTGTGTGCAAATTCTAAAATTTATTCTCAGATACAACAGATTATAGATATATTTACAAAATCTTATGCAAAACAGTTTAGCTCCACAAAGGGGGTGATAAATTCTTCTAGTGACATCCAGGTAACCTCAGATACTGGGATCAAACTAGATTATATTGACAAAGAACTGTACAAATTGGATCCAAACAAAAAACAGGGGGGAAGGGAATTAGTAATAATGACCTAAGAACACTTCACCAAAAACTTACAGTACCATTTTATCCATTATTTACTAGGTCATATAAATATGGGGAGATTCCTTGAGATTGGAGACATGCGCTTATTAAACTTGTCTTTAAGTGAAAGTGGAGTAGGACAAACCCAGAATCATATAGAACCTTAAGTCTACTTTCATGTTGTGGAAAAATAATGGAGAAGGTAATATAGCAATAACTGATGACATAGTGTGGTATATTGAAAACTTACCCATGACTGGCGTGGTTTATTAAATAAAGTCAACTGTGGGTAAATTTCAATATACCACAACCATGGAGTCAGTTATTGCTATTATACAATGACATTATTTAAGAAAAAAATACTTACTTTTCTTAAATAATGTCTTTGTATAATGGTGCATTACTGTTCTTCCACAGCTGGTGGTATACTGCTTCCTTGTGTTGATGTACTGCGCATGTGTATGGGACTTGCGTTACCATGCATACCCAATACATTAGTGCTTGGCAAAGTAAGCAATGGAGAAAAGAAGATCTCGGTTACTCTGCTTTTCCTTTTTTTTTTTTTTTTTTTTTTTTTTTTTAATTAAAAAAAAAAAAAAAGTTCGGGAAGTTTAGGGTAATAAAACTTAAAACGTGAACAGATTCCTAAAGGGCTCTGCATGTGGAAATACCCTACAGGGCTGGTAAAGGACTTGCAGCTACACAAGGACCTGCTTTCATTTTTTAACAGGCAAGGTTGTCAACTTTTGCACATTCTCATTGGTGATAATCACAAAATGGCTATGTTGGTTAGAGACATTAATAAATTGGACACTAGCATTAAAAGCGATTTACTGTTTGAGCATACACAATTTGAATTTCAGTGTTTTTAAGAATGTTGATAATGAATTAATGGACCTTAAAATGAGAAAAGAAAAGAAATTATTAAGGGACAAAATTGATTATGATGCAGGGAGAGCATACCCTGACCCCCCCACAGGGACAGCAAGCAGGATGGTGTAATATGTGTGATGACCGGTAATGCCAACACTGACAATGTTGAACCTAATAATACTAATTCTAATGTCCCTTTAGATCCCCACCTCTGAGGAGATCAGAACAGTTGATGAATCAGAGGCAGGGGAGACAAGTGAATGTGAGATATGGCCAGGACAGCTATCAGGATCAATAGAGGGGGAGATGGAACACCTATCGGAGGTAATGAGCCTCTTTGAGGATTTAGGCAATGATGAGTGTGTCATTATTAAGAATGTGGTTGGTGGCTACAGTATTTATAATTTTAGTCAAGCTTTGGTCAGTGTTGAATGGGCTGAATTATTTTGCAGAGGGCTCAATTTTGTGCCAGCAAGAAGTTTTAACATTGTTAATACTATAATACAGCTTAAACTGTTTACAAGGAAGTAGAACTTGACAATGCATTTTCCAGGAGACAATTTGTTACTGAATCGTGACTCATTACACAGGCCTAGTACCTTTATGCCCCCCATACATCCTATGGTACAGATGTTTGAGATGCTTTGTGACAAAGAAATCAGGGATTTGGCTTTGCATAGACATACTGCTGATTGTATTACCCTGACAAAGAGTGAAAGAGTTGTGTTACAGGACATTTTGGGAAATAGAGAGATCAGAATAATGAAGCCGGACCAATTGGTTAATGATAGTTTTAGAACTATAGGTTGTATAAAAAGATTTACAATGCCTAGGAAATCAGAAATGATGAAGTTGTTGCTTGTTAGTTGCATTAGACCCAAACTTGAGTGTGGAATAACAATATGGAAACCTTATAAAAAACAAGCATGAGTAAGCTGGAAAGAATACAGTAGAAATATACCAAGGGCTTCCACAGATGTGAAAATTTAAGTTTTTATGAAAAACTAAAATATCTGAACATGTACAGTGCTTCTTATAGATATCTAAGAGGATATATTATTCAGGTATATAGGGCATTTAGAGACAACTACCTCTGGGAATGTTTGTGGTTATCAAAAATTGGTAGAGTATCATCAGACAGCCTACGTAGAAGATTCTATTGGAATTAGAAGTGTACTACTTGGTTCTCTGAAAAAGCAGCTGACGCATGGAACAGACTACCAAATTACATTAAAGCAAGGACTAGTTTAGACATTTTTAAGAACAGCCTGGATGTTTATTATGGGAACAAGTGTTTTGGTATATTGGCAAGCTAGAAGGGCATTAATTCCCGTGCTTGAAATATTTGTATGTATGTATGTATGTATGTATGTATGTATGTAAATGTGTAGATTTGGAATACTTTGTAGAGTTGGGATCCTAAAAATAGGTTAGATCTTCATTTTATGGGAAGCCATGTGGCTTTTTCTAGGGTGATACTGTGGTGCTTCCAGACAGGTGAGTTTGTAATGAATCAACAGATGTTAATAGGGATAATCTGGAGTGTGGGAATGTTTCTCTTGGAGGCAGAAGCAAAAATCAAGAGCCCGTATTCAAGGTGAGAAAGAAGTACTCCTTTGCCAATGGCTGCTCTGGCTGGTTGGGATAGAAAAGGAGAGATCTTTTTGGCCTAGAAGAGGAGGGAGTTTATTTTGGATCTCACTTTGTCTGTGCGGAAATGGAAATTTAGTGACTGATCAAGCCAGGCTTTGGAATAGTTGTGTAGGTCAAAGACAGTTAAGTAGTCAGGTGTTTGTTGAATTTTCTGTGGAGTTCCAAAAAGTATAGCTCTGGTCTTGGTGGGACTGAGAAGTAGTTTATTGTTTATGAGCCACTGGTGGAGATCATGGAAGTCTGACTAGAGTTGGTATTGAATGTTGGTGTGGCAGTTTATCTGCTGTAACAGATTTTGCAGGATTTTCCAAGCTGATTTTTATTTGAATGAGACTGCTTTGTCATCGACTTCAACAGTGAGAAGGTGAAATGGGAGGGGGGCAGCAGTCTCTCATATTAGTGAGAACTAGGTCCAGTATGTTTGAACATCTGGTTGAAGTGCACACTAACTGAGCAGGGGCATTTGTGTTAATAAAGTCCAGGAAACACTGTGCCTGCAAGTTAGAGGCAGTGGATGTTTCCCAGTCTGTAGAGGGGTATTTAAAGTCTCCCATGAACAGAGTGTTTGGTTGGATGGAGAGTGCCTCCAGTAGGTCTAGATAAGAACTTTCGAATTCTTATGACATGGATAGTGACCTAAAGCTTGCAAAGATATGGTAAGGGACTCTATCTGAGGTGATTTGCACGTGGATGAATTCCAGGGCATCATACTGTTTAACCAAACTTGAGGTACACTTGTTGCTAATGTAGAATGAGACACCTCCACCTTTAGTTCCTGTCTGTGCAGCTGATGGTCTAAATGTGTGGAAGGCACTGTAGCCTTGTACTACTGTTGTACTTTTTGTGACTTTAAACCATGTCTCAGCAACAGCAGAGAAGTCTATATTCTCTGGAGTGAGGAGAGCTTGCAGGGTGTGGAGCTTCTTGTTAAGGGTCCTAGCATTAAGCAGTAATACCTTCAAGTTCCCTGTTTTTTTTTTCTATGTCAGCAGATTTGTCACTTTGGCATTGCCTAAAAAAGGCTCTAAAGGGGACTAGATAAAGTTTTAGCCAAAATCCAGAAGAAGGGCAAGTGCAGGATATCTTTGGCAAAGCAATGCGGTCTGTTGACAATGTCCTCCCAGGCTGACAGATATTGAATCCCCCTGGACTGACACCAGAAACTAAGCCAATTGTTAAAGTCAATCATTTTTTGTTCATACTGTGACATTATCCTTGGTGAAGGTAGAAAGCTGCCAAACGCAAGGCACATACTGTTCTGAGACACATAGAGGTTTACAATGTGTCTCATTATATAGTCCAGAGAGGTACTTTTCAGGTCATTTAAACCCACATGGACTATGATAGAATCATGCTGATACCTGTGATGCAATGATTTGAGTGCATGTGTAACTTTCTGGATCCTGGCTCCAGATCAGCAACTGACCATAATCTTTTCCTTGTCTATTTTTGAGGGGGAGTGGGCATCTATGTATTGTACAATGGAGTTCCCTATGACAACGTTTATAGGTAAATTGTTTGCTTGCCTTATAGGCTCTGTTTTCAGAGGTCCATTGAGTGTGGGCTTATGTGTGGTAATTGGTATTGCTTTTGGTATATGCTTTAGAGATTGCCGTGGATAGGCATTGCTGTTTGCAGTCTTAGGAGGTATTTGAGGTCTGGGGAGATTGCTTTTTAGTGCCTCAAAAGGGAACCTGCCACTGCTTTACATACTGCCATTACAATTTTAAAAAATACAACTAAGTGCTTGCTTTTGACTGTGTAACTATTTTAATTATTGCAGAGTCTGTTCTTTGGATGGTACTAAATTGGGTCACATGATGATTTCTTTATTTGGACTTTCACTTGCTAAATCGTATAATTTCCTCTAACTGCATAAACAGGAAATGCATCATTCAACCTAAAACCACAAGAAATATTGTTTGTGGACGTATAAATAGAGAGCTTGCCTGTTATTCCTATTCAATTAACAGTAACAGTTTCAGAAGTATAGAAGCTGCATGAAGTACTGCTGGAGGATACCCTTGGAGACAAGGCTCACTTTAAATGAGAGTAAGAACTATAAAAATTCAATTTGGGGCTTAAAAGCCAGAAGCAGTGAGGGCACACATATCTCTTTAGCCAGAAGCAGAGAGCTTCAAGCTGAGGTGTTAAGCCCCATGTTTGCCTCTTACTGTTTGCAAACTCACTTTCAAAACTAATGCTTTTACTTCTTTATTTTAAGAAAACAATTTTATTATTCATATTTGAATGCTCATGACTGATGGTTTATTTACAGGTTAAAGGGTTTATGCATTTTACTTGTACCCATAAACGTGTGGAATGTTACTGATGAATCTCTTATTTTCTGTAGAGATAATAACAATGTTCTCATCTGTCACTAACAAAACTTTGAGTTCACCCTAGATCCATATTTAAACTTTAGAAGGCACATTGACAAAATGATTGCTGAAGTACAGGCCCAACTTAAGTTATGCTGTAGAATATCACACCTTCTCAGTCCAGGTGGGGGTTTATTACCTACATCTTCAAGGGGTATACATAATGCAATCCTTGTAATCTGCAGGCATCCATGGTGTGACCAAGTGAGTGGTGTATCCACACGCTTTTTAGAATCACCTCCTTTGATGAACTGCAACTGTGGGAGACAGTATGCACTGTGTTGTATGTCTGGATTAAGATTTTGTGGGTCTCCCTACACCTGCACCAAGGTGCTATATGGCAGCCTGAGAACTGTAGAGGGCTTGCCCACATACCTACATAGAAGGACTTATATTTATAATACTTGGGACACATCCTGAGGAATGCCCTGGCACAGGTCACCTCCTATTAATGGACTGCATAAGCACTAATTTCAGGGGTCATAGAACAGCTGAGTATGCTGCAGGGATGGGCATTTATGGTGTATGTCATGTTGAGGATGGTTCTCAGACAACTGCAGGCAGCTCCACTGATGGGCCTGTAGCATTTCCATGGTTCAGAAGACTAGCACAATGCATACAACACCACTTGTACCCATCAACTGTTTAGACAGAGGCAATATAGGTGCTACTGTTGCCCATTTACACACGCAACACATGATCTGCTCCAGATACCCCCATGTTTCTGCACGGTTTCCTTTGTAACATAATGTTGCCCCATAATGTGGCAAAGCAACACCCAGAAATATACTATACAGAGTGCCACCACATGGATGACAGCTGTATAAATGGCTTGTGCCAAATCATGGGTTGCACATAAAATGGGTTATGTGATCACCGGGCATATTGGTGTGCTGCTAAGGTATAGGTTTACCATATATGACATGCCACCACCTTACAGATACATTTCCTTCATATTATAGGTAGTCATGCCTGACACCGAAACACCTTTCAAGGAGAAATTCTCCCATGTTGAGAATGACATCCTGTTGGGGGCTCTTTGTGGATGCTTCAGAATGAGAAATCTGACCAGGATGGTAGCAAGCATGTCCTTGCTGTATGTTTTTTCTGAAGTAAATAGGTGGATGGGCCACAGGCCATGGTCTTTCTAAATGCTAACGTCTTTGATTATGCTAGATGGTCATTCATATTTGCAGTGCTGCAAATTACAGACTTCTCTTACTAGATCTGCAGTCTGACAAAGGGGTCTCAACGTATTCAAGTCTATAGTACCTTTTTTGTATACTTCCAGTTAGCATTCACAGCTCCTTATGGCATTCAGACCTTTTTTGTGGTCTGGTTTCTTTAACTGAGTGACTTATAAGCTAATCAAAGGCAGTATTAGAAAGGGCAAAGATTTATTACTATAATTACAATAAGATTGTTCATCTAGAATGTCCTGCAGTGGAAGATATTGCTAGTTGTTTATTTATTATGGAAATAAACAGTATTTCCGAATGTACTTCATATGTCAAAAAATAAATGATTTACACACTATTGCATGGCATCAGGTGAAACTTTAGACACTGTTAAAGAAAACTGCCTTTGATATTTGCACTCAAACTTGTACATGTTGAGAGATATTCCGTGTTATTTATATCACTAATTATACAATTAAGTATATCTTTCATATTTCTGTATATATCTCAATAAATATACACTCAGAGAGGAATTACTTGCTGTCATGTGAAAGATTATGTCTGGTTAACAAAACTGTTCTAACAATATATTTCTAGGTTGTACAGTTTCCAAGATATGACAATTTGTTTGTGAAAGTTTAACAACAAATACAGTTATGGGCTTGTATGTATTATAATATATTTTAATATTGATGGCAAGATTTTTGAATGCACTATTATCACTGTAAAGAATACTCCTTACTCATAACATTATTTGTACAGTTTTAATAGCTTTTATTGTTCACCAAGTATTGTTTTATCTTATGCTTTTAAGTTGAGTTTTCAGAAAATATCTAGAATGCAAGGATGTGTGTAGGCTGTTAGAGGTGTAACATTCCACACCACAAAGGTGTTAATGAGTTAAAGCGACCCATTTGCAAGATTATTTTCTTAAATGAGACAGGAATGCACCTTTTTTCCTTGTTTTGTTAAATTATCACTTGAACCTGTGATATGGCTTCTTTATTTGAAAAACATCCTGGCATTTCTGTGCAGTGAGTAGTTAAGAGGGTGCCCTTGGGAGATTGGTACTTAATTCTGGAAAGACTGAGCTCCATGTACTAGGAAAGAACTGGTTCCTTTGGAACGGAAGTTGATTCCTAGAAGATGGCAAGGTACTCTTTTCGGAGACATATAGAGCACTGCATTCACTTGGAATCCAGATTCAAATGGGTAAATTCATGGATAGCATATCCCAGATTTTGCATTTTTGCATTCCTGTTGTTTAAAATACAACATCAAGACATATATACAGAATAAAAATTGGTCTTATTGTGGATTCTTACACAAAGGATTAAGTAGGGTTAGCAGGTAAACAGCCCTGGATGCATTTTCCTTCAAGATACTAGTCCAATTATGCATATTTTCTTGTCCAGCCTGTCCCCTCATATTCAGCCTTTATCTTCTCATCACTGTTGAACCACCTTTTCTCAGTCAGTAGTGTCAAAGGTCAGTTAAGTTACTAGAACTAAAGTTAGCTACACCCATTTATTCACTGTCAGCTAGACTAGATTTCCATACTGGGGCAGCTTTGCAGGTGCTGCATTACAAGTGCAGACATAATACGATTTGAGTTGTACAGGAGACATAGTTTTGAACAAAAACAGTAAATTTCTATGTATACAAAATTCAGAATTAGGCATGCAGATTCCAGTTGTAGATAGTGGGAAATACAAAGTTGAGGGGCAAAAGAAAAACATCTTTATTCCACTTCTGCATTCCTGTACTTATAGCAAGGTGCTTGTTATTGCTATAGCTACTACCACAAACAGAGCTGCAGAGCTTCAGCCATTGCTGCAAATGCAGTATTCATGTATCAGCAGTTATGAAGCTGCATTATGCCCATTGCATCCTAAATTGACATTGTTACTGCACTCTCACACCATTGGCACCTGATGATTTCACTCCCAGGCAGCCTGTGCCCAGAGCAGCTGCCCCTTTCATTCTGCCCTAGTTACAGGAAGTGTGTGTGTGTGTGTGTGTGTGGGGGGCTTTATTAGTTGTTGAAGCATTACAAAATGCTAACCCAAGAAAGCCCTATAAGATTGCTAGTGTTTTTTCTGTCTGTCTTTAAAATTAGGAATGAAAATGTTAGCAGAAGTTTAGTTGGCACTAAATCAGGGTAATGCAGGGAAACAATGTCCACTTCTTACCTCATTTTCTCCCTCTCCTCAGTTTATTGCTACTTTATATATATATATATATATATATATATATATATATATATATATATATATATATATATAGGGAATCTCATTTGTTCATAACTATTATTTAATATGTATGCAGTACTAATTTTATTTTCCTCACAGAGATCTTCACAGAAATGCTTGTGTTTTACTTTTTTGAACCTGTATCTAGTATAAAACTATTGAATACTACTTTGTATAGACTAACTAGATGATGTATATTCTCCATCTTGCTGTATATATACTATTGTGCTATCTAATTATTGTATTTTGCTTATATTTCTGTGGAGCTTTTCTCCCTGGGCCTCCGCTGAAAATGGGCTTCTGGCCCAGTTGGACTTTCCCAGTAAACAAATGTAAATAAATAAAATAAATTAATTAATTAAAAGCAGTCATGTTCCAGAAGCTGTGTAAGTTTTTGTGAATTAGTGCTGCCATTTTACCTAAATGATGGGAGGACACTTTGTTTCCCTACATCTAGCACGACAGAAACACTCTCCAAAATAAGATCACACCAGTATGGCATGCCCCATGGTATATCAGTATGGCATGCCCCATGACACATCAGTATGGCATAACCCATGATGGCATTTTGTGGTAAAAATGTGACAACATAACAAGAAGCACTTAGAATGATTTGGATGCATTATTATAGCGCAAAATATGAATTTATAACAAAAAGAAAGCATATTTTGGAGTTTCAAAGTGTAGTTTTCCTTTAAGTATCCTGGCAGAGTTATTATGTCCTACACAGACCAGCAAAGTTTCTCACATCAAAGTTTAATGGAACATAAAATAAAAGAAAATCATGATTTTTTAAGATACAAATATGATTATGCTCGTATTTTTACGAGCATAGAAGCAACCACTAATAAACTGTGTGAGAATAAAAGGAGGAAAATAAAGAGGGACGTGCAGCAATATGCAAGTAATAAAGCCTACCCTAAACCACCACAGGTTGGGGAAGTTAAAAACAAGCCTAACAGATTCCTTCCTTACATACATAGGAGGGAAAATCCTAAAGTTGGGCATGAAGTGCAATTTTTGGATGAGTTCTTGGAAGAGGACTATAACACTAACAATCTTCCTAAGGACTGTGATTTTGAGTTAGATAATGAACATGAGCAAGCAGGGCAATCTGACGTTATGGATAATGACTTTGGACGACAACAGGATGATTCAAATCATGAGACTGACATGTTAGGGGTTGAACATAACCAGGGTTTTTGGCAAGGCCGGAACCCATACCAAATGAACTTGAGGTCGAGCAAGACCGGGACAACTGGCACGAATGTAAAGAGCAAACAGAACCAGAGGAGGAAATGATGATCTTTGAAGGACAGCCTACTATAGTGTATAGTACGGAGGGTGATTTTAAAATTTTTAATTACACTACATTAAATATCACTACTGAAATGGCTGACTTTTTCTCCAAAGGTTTGACTTTCATTCCAGATTCCCGTATGGACCTTGTTAAGACAATAATTGACCTCAAGCTCTTTGTGCGTAAATTAAATCTGACAACTGTTTTGGGTAAGGGTTCATCACTGGTCAATCCTTTTAGAATAGCTAGCTTGTTCAACCCACCTTTGGTTAATAATTTGAAAACATTCGAGAAGGCGTGTGAACTAGATTTAAGATATCTGGCAGCTAATAAGGGGTGTAGTACTAAAAACAATCTTAACATTACAGTAGAGCAACGTGATTTTCTTACGTTAATTCAGGACTGTAATATACGGGTTATGAAACCCGATAAAGGGAATGGCCTTATTTTTATGAACCAGATAGATTATGTTGAGGAATTGACTTCACATTTGAACAAGGGGCCTTATGAGAATATTAGTCTGAATGAGGTGAACAAAGCCCACAACAGGATAAAAGCTACAACTGAAGATTTGTTTTTAGAAGATTTTATTGATATTGACATACACTCCTACTTGAATGTCTTGGCACCTAGAATGCCATCATTTTTCGGGGCCCCAAAAATCCATAAGTCCATTAGCAAACCCCCATTTAGACCGATTGTAGACAGCAGAGGGTCTATATTAGTAGCTTGTGCTAAATATGTGGATACTATTCTTAAGCCACTTATTAGAACAGAAAAGCAGATTTGCAAGGACTCATGGAATTTCCTGGAAAATATTAACAAAATACCCTTTGATCCAAACATCATTTTCTTGACTGTAGATATTAAAGATTTATATACAGTCATCCCACAACAGCTTGGATTAGAATGGCTGAGGGGGTTTTTGGAAAGTAAAAAGGTGGAGCAGAATATCATATATATAACTGAGACTTTATTAGAGTTGATTTTAAAATATAGCTTTTTTAATTTTAATGGTTTAACTTATAAGCAGACGTCAGGGGTAGCTATGGGCTCCCCATGTGGGGGAGCATTTGCCAATTGTGTCATGGCTCAGTGGGAAAATTTATTTTTGTTTAATAATGAGGTTTTTAAACAGCATGTCGTCTGGTATACTAGATACCAGGACGACATGTTTTTCCTTTGGAAAGGATCCTTAGATGAAATAGTACCTTTTATTGAAGATATGAAGACATTTGTGGACTTCTTAGATTTTACGTTTGAAGTCCACACCAATGAAATTAATTATTTGGACATATTGCTCAGTAAAGATTATATTAAGTCTAAATTTATTAGTAAAATCTATCGCAAACCTACTTATTCCAATGGGTTTCTACATTTTAGTAGCTGTCACCCTTACCATCAAAAAAGAGCGGTTGTGAAAGGACAGATGGTAAGGGCAGCACGTATGATCACAAGAGATATAGATTTTACTGATGAATGTGACAATTTGAGCAATATGTTTGCGAATAGAGGTTATCCTTGGGCCCTGATTGTGGAGATTAAAAAAGAGGTTTTGCTGAAAAGGCAGACGGGGCATTTCAAACCTATTTTGAACTCACAAGGGCCTCATACATTGATCAGTTTAGAAAATATGGGGACTGAGGGCATGAATACCAACATGGTTAACATTGGGACCAAATTCTTGTGTACATTTTCAGTGGACCATCATTTTATAAGAAACATTTTGCAGAAGAATTGGTCAATTATTGTAGAAGATAGGCATTTGGCTGAAACATTGGGTCCTTTGCCAGGTATTACTTATAGAAAAGGCTTCAGTTTAAAATCCCTTTTAGAAAGGAACAAAAGAATGGGATCTAATAGATGTAAGGGAATGTCTAAATGTGGACATGTCGCCAGTGTAAACATATACAAGAAGGGCAATATGTTACAATGAATAAACAGAAATATAGGATTATGGGCAATTTTAATTGTGCTTCTAGAGCAGTAGTATACGTGGCTTTTTGTAATAAATGCTCGGCCTTCTATATAGGGAAGACCGAGAGGGCTTTGCGAAAACGCATATACGAACATCTATATGCAGTATCTAAGATGGATATAAATAATGCATTGGCCCGTCATGTTATGGAATATCCTGATCATACTTTTTATTTTTTAGTATTAAGACAAGTGGTCACAGATCAAATTTCAGGCCCTTGGCAGATTAAATTAGAGAAGGAAGAGCTCTTTTGGCAAATCAGAACGGGAGCACATATTAGCCCTGGATTGAATGAGTCCATCTCCTTGACTTGTATATTGAAACATTTGGCATTAAGGAGGTAACAAGTGACATTGTTATATTCCTCTCATGGAGTTGCCCCTTTTATAATTTTAATTTTAATTAAAATTGTATTTAAAATTGTATTTAAAATGGTACTTAAAATTATACTTAAAATAGTATGTAGAATTGTAAATTTGTATGGATTGTTGTTTTAGACTGTTTTTAAACATTATATTATAGCTGGGATTTTTTACATATTTATACTTTTGATATATACATACACTTTTTTATATATATTTATTTATTTATGTATACTGTGGGGGGGGTAACACACAACATATTATGGATATACATATATCCTGTTTATTTGTGTCAGTGCATTTAGAATTAATATATGTATGCTCTGCTCTTTATTTATTTGGAGTCATGATCCAGATTGCATTATATAGTATGCCCTGCTTGCTGTTATTTCGTTAGTAGGATAGGGATAGTTTAGTTAGTAACAGTATTATAGGCTTTATTCTATAGCTGATCAGTTGTCCCTTTCACATTATTTTTATTCTTATATATATATATATTTTTTTTTTATTCTTATATACTTTTATATATTTTATGTATATTATTGGTTGCAACTAATATTTTATTATATAGATTGTTAATATATATATATTTGACTAACACAAGTAAAGTACGGTTTAATGATGGTTTAAAATGAAATGTGTTTTTAAAAATAGGATGGTCCTCATTTATGAGGTCACTAATAGGGTCATTAAGTTTATATTTAAATGAGATTTACCCTAGTATGTGCTGTTTAGTCTGATGAAGGAAGGATACAAAGCCTTCCGAAAGTTCTTGTGTATTAATAAAGTTCTAACATTAAATGTCGCTACATCGTGATTATTCTCACTTATTGGATTTACCACAATCGCTACCTGCAGAAGCCTTCCTTTGTGTTTTTCGGATTAAAAGCAGTCATGTTCCAGAAGCTGTGTAAGTTTTTGTGAATTAGTGCTGCCATTTTACCTAAATGATGGGAGGACACTTTGTTTCCCTACATCTAGCACGACAGAAACACTCTCCAAAATAAGATCACACCAGTATGGCATGCCCCATGGTATATCAGTATGGCATGCCCCATGACACATCAGTATGGCATAACCCATAATGGCATTTTGTGGTAAAAATGTGACAACATAACAAGAAGCACTTAGAATGATTTGGATGCATTATTATAGCGCAAAATATGAATTTATAACAAAAAGAAAGCATATTTTGGAGTTTCAAAGTGTAGTTTTCCTTTAAGTATCCTGGCAGAGTTATTATGTCCTACACAGACCAGCAAAGTTTCTCACATCAAAGTTTAATGCAAGACACCTATCACAGTTTCTGAACTGGCAATAACACTGACACACTTATGTGATGAAGGCTATTACCTCCATCCTTAACGGCACAGATTAAACCAAAATGGTTAGTAATGTTTTCTTCTCAGTCTGCAAATTCCTGCTACAAAAGTATGTACAGACACTGTTTATCTGCTGGGCATGTATCAGTGGAAAAAATAGCCACTGCAAATTCTGACTGCCTCCTCTTTAAAGTAAAGCTGCTCCAAGGGTGAAGTCCTCGGTACCCTGTTATTCATTTTTGTAAATTACCTAAGAAGACTCTGTAATACAGCTAGGCTTATCCAGTAAGCTAGCTGTGTAATATAATATGCATTTACTTTTACAAAAGTACAGTAAGATCCAGAGATGTTCTACTCCTCCATGGAAAACTGGATTCTTAAAAATGCTGAACATCTCAAAAAAAGCTGTCCTGTTTGGAAGATGGAAACTCTGGCATGACTGCACCCCTTTATCAGCATAATTAATAACAGGGGCCATAAATGCAAAGTTCTGTTTGCTTTCAAATACTTAGGGACCTATCTAGACCAACAAGTGCACTAATCCCAACAAGTACCAGCTGTGGTTAGCAAGATATTAGAAAATTATGACATGCATATAGATGGAAAACTTTCCTAATGCCTGACGTCAGAAAACATACAACATTATATTTTGTCATTCACCAGTATGCAGTTTTAAGGCTATAATAACCCACCCATGTAAAATAAAATTAATGCTCAAACATCTGGTTCTGGCACTTAAACTCATGTGAAATAATTTCTGCAAGTATAACTTAGATCATCCAACAGGTGCAAACTGACATTTATTTGGTGAACGATAAACTGGTCATTCTGACTGCTGAAGGATGGATTGACTGGTGAAATGTCCATTTGTATTGAAGTCTGGGAATGTGAATTACATCACAGCATTGCCATCCACTCTTTTCCATGACCGGTCATGAAGTATGTAAGCAAGTACCGAGATACACACACAGGGTCACTAATGCATGTTCAGTTAGTGACTGGTTATAAAGATAAGAAGAGAATTCTGCTGGCCACAAGCAGCATGAGGGTAATGCTTCATGGGGTCTATGAGGGAGCTGTAGTGACACTTGGATGTAAAAGGTAAGAAGTTATGCTAACTGCTAATTTCAACTCCTTCAAAGTGCCTCTTTTATATATATTTTTTTGAAACTTTGGAAGAAAGAATACAAAGATGTGAAGGGTGCCCCCCCCCCCCAACAAACATAAAAGTTTTAACTTTCATAAAACTCCATATCAGCAAGTTAATTGTAAATGAAAACGAATGATAATGCCCTGAAATGACCTTGAAAGAGTATAAATAAATAAAACATTTATCAGCCTGTCTCACAGATGAGGCCCACAAAAAGTTTCCTGCTTGAGAATTCCAAAAGCCAGCTTATCACTTGTTCCAAACCCTGTAGTGCCTCCATTGCTAAATTCTGAAAATATCTGTTTTTTGATCTCCAAGAATTTCTAACATTTTTCAGAACAAACTAGTTCCTACTGGAAGAAATTACCTGATGCTACTATAGTGCTACATACATGGCAGTTTTTCTAATTATCCATCCCATTCTGGATATGCACCATACTGATATAAGATGTTTTGATGAATATTTGTTGGTGGCTTTTTACCAAACATTAACTCCTTGCAGACAGTTTACAATAACTTAAAGATTAGTTTGACTGTACTTGTTTTAAAATAATCCTTTGATGGAGTAATACATAGTGTGGAGTATGCATTCTACTCAAATCATATATGTTCTCCAAGTAACTGAAGTTGTGCTCATGGGCCATTCCAGAAAAGGGCTTCTGACTTAATGTGACTTTCCTGGCAATCAAAATGCAACAAACAAATAACTGTACCTTGTGCAAGACACAGATCCAGTGACACTGCACATTCAAATATATGTACATAAACATCACGGCATACATACCATGCTACATACCGACGTTAATACTCCTTATTGAAATGTTGGCACTTGAAATGCTGAGTGTTGACATGCCAGGAAAAAAGATTAGAAATGCAGAAGTGTGACTGTCAAACAGCATTTTTCTTCTTTATCTTTTTTGCAGAGGGGCAAGTCCCTTACACCCCCCCCCCCCCACAAACTTATATATATTAACTCCAAGTTCCCCATACCTCGGAGAAAAGAGAATATCCTGGGAAGTGGCAATCTCAGACTTGGTATATGTTAGTTTGTTTTTTTGGCCATTCATTCTTCATGTTTCAGGATTTGATCTAGTGGGGCCCAACATTTCAAATACTGAAGAACTGTATAACTTAGGCAGGTAATCAGAAATAAGACAGCATTCCTCAATCACATCCATTATGTTACTGGTTTTAATAAGGTGCAGAACTATTTCCTGAGTACCTTCAGTGCTCATTTACACGTTTCTGCTCCCTCAACACGTTATTCATCCTCCCACATACCTGAAATGTTTCTGTGGTAGTAAAAAATATATGAGACAGACATTTCAAATAACAATGGAAACTGCTCAATGGTGAAGTGCAGATGTGTTTTGACAGGAAAATAAGTAACATTTAAAGAGGTGTGTAGAGTAAACATAAAAAAAAACTGTAGAGAAGATGAAAAGAACATAAACTATTTATACTCCAGATCTGCAAAATTGCATTTAGTTAGTTAGTTAGTTAGTTAGTTAGTTAGTTAGTTAGTTAGTTAGTTAAATTTCCTTCCTTTGTTAACCAGGTAGATTTACTGGTTTACAGACCTTTTCAGCCAAGACCCAGGGACTGAACCAACAAAACAATGTGCATTGGTATTGAATTACAACATAATACTGTAACATTGAGGAAAGCAAAGATAACACAAAAACATACAAAGGCAAACATGTCTGTTAACAAAAATGCGAACATCCACAGTAATGTGTAGTATGATGCAACAGGTAGGTAGGATATATACAACAATTAGAATGGATCCTTTTTGAAAGTTGTTAGCAGGTATACCAGTCAGACAGTTAAACTATCTAACCTGTGTCTCTGAAGCAAGTACAGGTGGCCTCATTTGGAGGTGGTATTTTAATTTATTTTATTTATTTATTTATTTATTTTATTTTACATTTGTTTTGTTTCCAGGTTGGTGCAGTATTTAATGCATTATTGAATTCTAATAAAGATTGTAGCTTTTTGGCCTTAGCAGGCAATGGTTCCAGGTGGCTGGACTGACACTTGAGAATGCTCTTTCTCTTATCAGAGTTTTTCATCTAGATCTAGCTAGAATGATGTTCTCTTACTGAGTAAACCTAAGGGTGAAATTCTGTTCCCTAATAGGTAATTTACATCTTAGTAGAGGGCAGTGTCCTAATTTTATGATTTTCAATATACGAATGCCAGGTAGGAGTGTTGCATGAGAAGGAATCTGTAGCCACTTGACTTTTTGTAGTACGCGATAAAGGTGCGGCTGTTGATTTGCAGTTGGACAAACTTATCACTTTTATTTTCAATGACTTGTCATTTTTGTGTGTTAGAAATTGAGTGAAGGCACAGCAAAGGCAGGACACACTCAAGTGTAAGGATAAGGATTAGGATATTTTTTGCAGTCCATTAATAGGATGAGACCTATGCCAGGACAGTCCTCAGGATGTGTCCCAAGTATTACAGACATAAATCCTCCTATGTAGGTATGTGTGCAAGCCCTCTACAATTCCCAGGTTGATGTATAGCACCTTGGTACAGATGTAGGGAGACCCCAACAATCCCAATCCAGACATGCAATACCATGCATACTGTCCCCCACAGTCACAGTCCATCAAAAGAAATGATTGCAAAAAGCTTGTGGCTACATCACTTACTTGGCCACACCATGGATACCTGTGGATTGCAAGGCTTGCAGCATGCATGCCCCTTGAAAATGCACGTAATAACCCCCCACTCCAAAGACACACACACACACACACACACACACACACACACACACACACACACACACACACACACACACACACACACACACACACACACACTCCTTGGTCTAGACCAGGGTGTATCAAACTGCACACTGTTTTTTTGGCTAAGCTACTATGTAGTATCACATGTAATCATCATACCATGGCATAAACGCCTACCTATTCACATTACCCCAGAGAGGATGCACCTGTTGTCAGCTACACCCAGTACCTGAACCCCCTACCTAAACACAGTTTTAGGTAGTTGAATAAAACAATAGACAACTACAGCATTTGTAGAAAGCAGTACAAATAATGTGCAGGAAGCATTCCCCAGTCACTTACCTCACTTGCATGGTTGTGTAACTGACAGAGTTTCAGCTATCACAACTGTTTGAATCACTTCACATGTTGATCAGTTGCAAAGGTGTGTAAGCGATTAACACAATAATTACTACATCTGTTTTTATTGTTGTTTTGAGGCTCCTAGTGCAGCCATTATTCTAATAAGCCAATTTACAGCAAATGGTCCTGAACTGCACTTTTATCTCATTGCGTATGTATGTGCACAAGGTTTCTTTACGAGGCTCATCCAGCACTTACATGAGTACATATGGAGACAATATACATGCCTGGGTGGGTCAATGACCCTGTAAGGATGGGGGGAAACTATAGCAATATTATGGCCTGTACAGGCACTAAAGTGCAGAATGGAAATGTATTTATGTACTGTGCTGTGCTGATGGTACACTCTTACATAAAAAAAAAAAAGTACATGCCATAGTTCACACCTCAACACTATGCTGCCATGCCATTTATATTCATGCTATGCTATGGAGGCACCACAACTTATCACAATAGCAAGGTGACCACATTTGAATGTCTCGTCTTGACAGCAACAATGTGCAAGGATGTCAGAGGGTTACCATTTTTTCTCTGGGCTCTGACCTGCTATATGACTATGGCTTCTGAATGCACTGAAGATGACAGGGCTCTCAGGTGATGCTCTAAAGACAGCAAAATATTTCTGTACCTGACATACAGAGACCACCAGGGGTGCCTGCTCAAGCTGTCTTACGAGGGTCCTGAGTATAAAGTGGATGCCTGGCACAGCCTTGCAAGGGGGGGTAGTGATCGCTGCTACTGGCATCTACCACATTGTTAAGCAGTACAGGCATCACTGTAGTGGCGTGAAGAGGTGCCATCTTGTCCTTCTTTGCCAAAGTGAAGAAGATGTTAAGGAAAGAACTCCTCAGATATACAATATGTATATAAGGCAGGTCAGAACTCTGTTACTTTAGGTACAGGCAAAAGGGCCTTGTCGCTCGTATTGTCTCATTATAATACACGAGTCTCCATGGGTTCTGTTCAAGCAGCTTTATGGTTATAGCTATTAACTTCAACTTAGGTAACTTATATACAAACTAGATACACTCATTCTCACATGCTTACTCTGTGGCTGTATACTCAAAATGGCACTAGCTACAACACGTGCCTGGTATTTATACATACATGTTCAGCACTTGTTATGCTTCTTAAAGACACATCACACACTGCTCTACAGGCCCTTTCAGGATGTTTAATTCGTGATTCTTGTGTTTCTTGTTAATGTTTTTTTTTTCAGGTTAGAGGCAAATTTCAGAGAACAAGTTCCTGTATCAGGAAGAATGGAGTATCTTTCCAAACCCAGGGCTGAACATAATTCCTACTATCTTATAGGTAGTTTCTGCACATCATAGCGGCATTGTATTACACACTGAAATTCTGTAGAGGTAGCTGTAACACCCATATGAAACACTACCACGTACTGCCTAATGCTACCTCTGTATATCTACTGGCATGCTAACCTGTGTGCAAATAGGACAGGTTCAGGTTATCCACAAATTTGCAAATATATGCACAGCTTAGCTTGTCCATACAGCATGTCCATTGTTGCACAGTGGCTGATGTGCAGGATGGTTGTCCTGGTCCCATGTTTTGGATTTTGCCACAGAATAAGAGGTCCTATGGCAGAGTATACATCCCATTATATTGCCCATGCAATGGCTTTCTGAATGCCCATACATGTGTTTGCCCAACTGGCTTACCCATGCCATTCATAAATTAAAACAGCTCCATCCCATAGTACATATTGGCTTACTGTATGGTGGTTGCCCATAATATGCTGGCAGCAGCCTGTCTTTCCACCACTGTCTTGTCTGCCTTTGATACACCACACTTGTACAGTATGCCTGTTGGTCTGCTTTTTACCCATATGGCCTGTCTTTCTCCCTGTCCCGTATGGCATACTCAGAGGGGACATAACCACACATACCCTCTATGGCCTCTTATGGCCAACAGCACCATCCTGCCATTGCTGTTGCCCCTCCTCTGATATATAGTGCAATGGTATTCTTCTTCTTCTTTCGGCTTTTTCATGGTTAGGGGTTGCCACAGCGGATCATCTGTCCACTCATGATTGGCAGTGGAGTTTTACGGTGTTCAGTTGCCAGCCCAGCGCCCAACCTTCCACAGAAGGCACACACACACACACACCTAGGGCCAATTTAGAGTGTCCAATTCACCTACTGCATGACTTTGGGATGTGGGAGGAAACCGGAGCACCCGGAGGAAACCCACGCGACCACAGGGAGGACATGCAGACTCTGCACAGAAGGCACCACAGCTGAGAATCGAAGCGGAGAACCTCTTGCTGTGAGGCGGCAACGCTACACCTTTGTAATTACTTTTTCCAATAGGAACATATGACATTCTGTACCTAGTCAGCATTATGGCCTCTGAGACAGCAGCATACCTACCATTTTCTTAGTCCACCTATAGGTATAAGGCTGATCATCAGACACAGGCAAGATAGTATTTTTTTCCTTGTCTCTTTCTTTGTCATTATCCTTCTTTCATGTTTTATTTGACATGTGTTTTTTTTTTATTTCTCTTCATATATTTCACTATTTCCTGCAGTCCAAGCCACAACCATGCTTGCTCCTGCTGGCCCACCATCTAATTCTAGGTCTGCCATTCCATCAGATGACAGAGGTTATGTGGCAGGGGATGACCTGGAGGCATCATCCTCAGTGGCCTGTGGTGATAGATTATGGTTGGAGGGGTTGCTGTAATTCCCTTTGTTGACACTGTCAGTGGGTCACAGTTCATGATCAACAGGAAGCTCGTGGACTGTTGGTTTGATATTAGCTTCCTTGTAAGGAACCTTGTACAACTTGCAGAGTCACACCACTTCCTAGCACTGCCTTATGTGCCATCTGAGGCAGGACCCAGTGGTGATGATAATCATGGTGGTGAGTGACCTCTTCCTGTGTCCTGCCAAAGTCAGTACAATCAGGAGCTGGGTCACTACCCTCTTCCCCATCTTGAGGTTTACTTTCCTTGTGTGGCACCTCCCTCCCCTCTTTTTTCTCCAGTCTGCTTAGTCAGGACTTGTCTTTACTCTGTCAGTGTGTGCATATGGTCTTTGTCTGTGTTTTATGTTTGTTTTTGTGCCCATCTCCATAACACCACTCTCTTTACTTCCCCTGACTTCTCCATATCCTTCCCCATCTACCTTTCTTGTGAAAAAGAAAATGGGTTCCTGTCCCTAAAACAAAAGTATGCCCTAAATTCCTCTCCCTATGCCATCACTTTCTTTCCCTGTGTCCTTGTGTATGTTCTCCTGCTTGTTTTCCCCCCTTTCTGATTTTTTATATTTTCATTTCCTTCATATTTCAGTTGTTGTATGACATTTATTGTGGCTTGCAACAATTCTCTCAGCATTGTGACGTTGTGTGTGTGTGGACATGCATGGTGGCTTGTATGCAACAAGCACACTAATGCTGCTCAAACTTTCTGTGGCTGCATCAATGAACCATCTCTCTTTCTTCATATGCACTGTCATTTCCAGGAGTGGATTTCTAAATTTGCTAATAGTTGAGGTGTTAAGTGACTCCTTCTTAATTGACAATTACTTACAAGGCACCTAGTACAACTTAGTATCTCTGCAACAGCCCATTTGTGGTCTTATTAGGCATGGTTTCTGAATCCCGGGGAGAGTTCCATTCAAATAAGGCTACACAGCTTTTGACTGATAGTAATGTGTTTATTTGCTGCTGATAACAATTCCATTCTTTTATACATAGCTGCATCACTACTGAAATAAAAAATATGCATTTCATATACCTTTTCCACATTTTACATCTTTGCTGCCTCTTTACTGCAAAGAATAGCTGTTGGTCTATACATTTCTTGAAGTGCATAACTCAGATATCTTAGCTATCACTGAAACTGGGTTCAGCTCTTTAGACACATAATCCAGATGTCTTAGCTATCACTAAAACCTGGTTCAAGCCTGATGGTTTTTCTCCCCCTTCTGTCTCCGACATCTCTAATGCACACTGACGTGACCATCCTGGGAACAAGTCAGCTGGGAGTACACTTATTGCTTCCCAAAAAACATTTAAAGCCTCCCTTCCTTCTTCCTCCTCCTCCCCCCATCTGGACACGTGGTGATTATCCTCTTCACATTTGGTCCCTGCACTGACTTACACATTACCTCTTTCTGTTGAACTCTCTTCCTGCGTGCATTAACTTCTGATTTGATCTTAACTCATTACATCCCTTGTCATAACAACATAACTTCATCCTCCTCTGACAGATAAATGTCAACTCATACAGCAAATTACAAAATATGCTCCAACAATACTTTTCCTTTCACAATGTCATCCAAATTTTCAGTTAGCCTATTAGGCACCACCTTTCTCATTAATATTACTCCCAATTGCATTGACAATTACTGCTCTCTCCTCTCCCATCCTCTCCTCTCCTCTCCTCTCCTCTTCTCTTCTCTTCTCTTCTCTCCTCTTCTCTTCTCTTCTCTTCCTTTGGATGTTCACCAGATTAAATATACCCAATTCATTACATTTTTGCTGCTTCTTCCCTCCCACAGATGAATTCACTGTTGTACAACTATGATTTTTTCATTGATTGTTTTCCATTATATATTCTTTCCAAACCTAATGATGCTTTTGCTTACATCTGGAATACCTTCCCAACCACACAGGGTACTTTATATTCTCTTATTAAAAGAAGACACTGTGGGAGTTCCTGCCCATGGCTGACAAATGATATCAAGAAGTTTATGAACATCTGTGATAAACTCTGGCACCTTTGGAAACCTGATAAATTTCAAGTCATAAACCACACCAACATCTTAGTTGCGAGGTACAGGTTTCATTAAAAGTAATCAAAGCAATCTTTCTAAAAAAAGCTAAACTTCCTCATAAAAAACAAACGTTTCTAGAAGTAACTAAAATATATCATCAGCCTTTACAACCTCACATCTCCACTTCACTGACTTCCTAGTTACCGCTACCACCTCTAAAGACTTTTCCTATATCCTTCCCTTTTCATTATCTTCCCATTGTTTTGTAAAAGTCCTGCTCCTGCCACTATTAAGTGCTTAAAAGGGGAGGCACAAACTTTTAAGTGTGTTTGCTTAAAGGTGCATTTGGTTAGGCATACTATTGTCCAAATGATCACTTGTATTATTCTTAATGTTCCTACTTCTATACCCAATCAAGAAAACCCTTCTGATCATAAGATCATAGGAGTTTACTAGGCTATTGACCCTGAGACCTTTAGAAGCCTAGCCAAGAGTTTAGCCCATGTTTAGACAAATCAACACCCAATTCCCCTGTCCAGCAGAGACATGGGTGGAATACCAGGGGTATATTTTCTGTTTCCCATTCAGTTATCCAAGTTGCACTTAAAATGGGGTAAAGAGGTACTCTACTTGATGTGAAGAGGTAGTCTATTCCATAGATGGAGTTTCTGGGACACAAATCTGTCCTGCTAACAAGTCTTGTTGATGTCACAAACCAGGTTGAGGCCGGTCGAGCAGGTTACTCAAGTGGAGCTTGACTTGTAGATATGCAGCAGTCCCATCAAGGTGAGGTCTGTGATCTCCTTGTATGGCAGATAGAAGTCACCTCTGAGGAATCTGTATGAAACTGAGTAGAGAGATAAGGCTTTTTAGCCTATCTGTGTATGGTAGATGTTTGAGGCTCTGGATTCTCCTGGTGAGGAACCTCTGTGGACTCTCCAGCTGCTGCATGTGCTTTGAGAGGTAAATGCTGAAACGGGCATTGTACTCAATAATGGGCCTTATAAGGGAAGAATACAGGGATGTTATGACCTCCTTGTCCCTGGATGAGATACCCTTACTTATGAGGTGAGCCATGTAGAAGGCTTTCTGTACAACGGAAGCAACAGGGTGGTCAAAAGTCAGGTTGCTATCAACCTGAGTGCCCAAGTCCCTCATGACTGATTGCATGCTTAGGACGTTGTTATTAATGTGATAATTTGTGGGGAAGTCACTCTCCCCAGAGGGGATGATGATGCATTCTTTGGTATTCAGCTTGAGGCCATATTTCTGACACCAGTTATTTGTCTGAGCGAGACCCTCTTGGAGAATGTCCACATCACTAGGGGAATTGATGACAGCACCCATCTTGCAGTCATCTGCAAACTTAGTCAGCCATAGCCCACTGGTTTTGGCCTGCACCTCAGAAAAGTATATCACAAATAACAGAGGCCCCACGACTGAACCCTGGGGTACGCCACTTGTTATGGGTCTACTGCTTGGATTGGCTTCCTCTATTTTGACTACGTGGATTCTATCAGTGATCCAGTTTGCTTCCCATCTGGTAACATATGGGATTGATGCCTATTTGAGAGAGTTTATCTATTATGCCCGAGTGGGGAATAGTGTCAAGGCTTTGGCCATGTCTAGGTAGGCGGTGTGCACCATCTTCCCCTCATCCATGACTTTGGTGACTGTCTCAAAGAAGTCGACCAAATTTAGCAGACATGACCTCCCCTTGACGAAGCCAAACTGTGTGGGATCAAGTATGTGGAGGTTGTTGATGTCTTTGTTAATGAGGTCCATGATAATCCATTCCATGGCCTTGCAGATCAGGCTAATTAGGCTGATGGGTTTATAATTTCCCAGATCGGTGGAAGCTCCACCTTTGTGTAAAGAGATGAGAGTGGCTGTCCTCCACTCAGCTGGGATGAAGCCAGTACTCAGGCTTTGGTTGAATAGGGTGCCTAATGGTGCTGCAAGTTCCTGTCTGAGTTCACATAGGATGCAGCCTGGGATGTTATCGGGTCCCATGGAGGCTGTATTTTTTGCCTTTGAGAGAACAGTGACAACCTGTTCCCTGGAAAAAGGGGAAGGGGGCAGGTACTGGGGATGTCCTGATTTACTGATGGGGGACAGAGGGGTAAAGTTTTTGCTGAATTTGTCAGCCAGCAAGTTTGTTATATCTACGGCATTTGTACATGTGGTGTCCTTGGCCAGTAGTTCTGAACAGATCTGGGTGCTTCCTTTGAGGTTGCAGGCATATGTGAAGAAGGCCTTATGGTGGTCTCTAGTAGATGTGACCAATTTGGACTCGAGGTTTACTTTGCAGGATTTCACTAGTGCTCTTATTTGCTTGTTCAGGCTAAGGAGACATTGTTTCCAATTGGGCACCTGCTCCTTCTTGGTCTTGGACAGCAATTTTTTCCTTTCGTTATAGAGCTTATTTATTGCAGATGTCCACCAGATAGGTTTACTCTTCCTTGCGGTGGATGATTTAGCTTGTATAGTGCTTTGGTGTAGTTTTGGATATTGGTGCCAATTCCTACAGAGGGGGAGGGGGCTGTGAAGCTGTTTATACCATTCCTCAGGAGTCTATAATCAGCTTTGGAGAAGTTTTTATGTCTGAGCCTAGCTAGAGGGGGTTTGGCAGAGATGGTGACTTCAAAAGCGACCGCTTTGTGGTCAGGTCTTACCAGGGAGGATGATACTATAGGGATGCTGCAGTGGTTACTCATGTTGGTTAATACCAAGTCCAAGATATTATCACCTCTTGTGGGGATACTGACTAGCTGTTCCAAGGCATTTGCATTGACAAAATCAAGGTATCTCTGGGCATTTGTGTTCTGGAATGAGTAGTTCTTCTAATCTATGTTTGGGAAGTTAAAGTCACCCCTGATCAGGGTAAATGGTTGAATCTAGGTGGATTGGGCACCTTGAGTCAGATTTGGGGGCCGGTATGATCTGAATAGGGGTCTTGTCAATGGTTAACTGCACCTGAAGTGTCTCCTGTGCATCATACTGTTTGACCAACCTGGAGGTGTGTATGTCTTTAATGTATATTGAAACTCTACCTCCTTTGGCTTTACTGCTCACAGTTTGGGGTCTGAATGTATGATAGGATGAGTAACCAGGTAAGGCTGGGGTGCTCTCCGCAACTTTGAATCAGGTTTCTGTAGCTGCACAGATGTCAGCATTTTCCAGAGTTAGGAATGCTTGCAATAATTTCAGTTTCATGTTTAGACTCCTAGCATTTAGCAGCATGACCTTTAATTTGTGTTTTGTTTAAATTTTTATGTTGATAGTTTTAACCTCATCACTTTTCCTAAAAAAGGCACCATATGGGGAGGCAAGAGCCTTTGCCAGAAGCCTGAGGCTCAGGTGAGACAGATGCAGGCCATCTCTGGCAAAGCATCATGGTCTGTAGATCATATCTTCCCTGGCTGTCAGGTTCTGATCCCCCTAGAATGACACCAGAAACTAAGCCAATTGTTAAAGTCAATCATTTTCTGTTTGTATAGAGACATCATTCTGGGTGACGGCAGAATGCTGCTTAAGGCTAGGGACATACCTGCCTGGGACATATAATCAGCAAGGTCAATCATGTATCTCTTCATATTGTCCAGAGATATACGTCTCAAGTCATTCACTTCAACATGGACTATGACAGAGTCATAACAGAACTGTTGTTGAGATACTTGAGTGCATGTGTGATATGGTGGATTCTGGCACCTGACAAACAACTAAATGTGACTTTCTCCTTATCCAGCCTGGTGAGAGGCACATGCATGTGTCTCACAATGGAGTCTCCCATGACTAATATGTTGGGTTCATGGCAAAGCCTTAGTGGTTGTGAGGCACAGGGCATGCATGGTATGTGGTGTGCAGGGCTGTGGAGATCACATATGTTTTTGCCTCGGAGGTCTCCTTTGTTTGGGTATATTTATGTGGAGGACCTCCGCATATATAGGTATGTGTTGTGTAGGTGTGGGTGGTGTTTGAGGTGTAGTGATTGTGTTGACAACCTTTTCAGTGCCAGATATACTGGCTTGAGGGGGAGAGAGCTTGGACTCTAGGTTCCTAATGTAATTGCATCTCTCACAAATTGTGTTCCTAGGTGGTAGTAGTAGATGGTTATCTGTATACATGAGGTAGTCTCAGGATGCCCATATCAACCAGATGGGCAGGAGAAACTGTAGGAAATTGTCCATCCATATTTGTCAGAATCTGAGGGAGAAAGGCTAGGGAGAGCTAAGTGGTGGGCCTAAAGCCTAAGTGCTTAAACCAAAACTAAGAGCTTAGAATAACAATTAACAATTTAGACAGGCTATAAATAAGCAGTAATAAATGCAAAAGAAAAGATGCAGTTGAACACTTTAGAGGACAGGCACCAAGTAGCATGAAAAAGCAAAATGAAGGAACAGAGTAGAAGGAAATAAACACAAATTAGAAAAATATAAGCAACTGAATAAAGTATCTTCTTTTTTTGCCCTTCTCAAAAAAGGCATACCCACTCAGTTTACTTTAAACCTGTCTCCTCAAACTCTTCCTTCAAACTTCTGTCTCATCTACCGCAAATTAAAACTGAACAATTTTTAATTCCCTGTATTTCTCCTTTTCTCAAAAAAAGGCATCTGCTTTTATTTCACATCCTGTTATATTTATATTTAACCTTGGCATTAAAACTGAAATTGTTCCCAACAACTTAGTAACCACCTCCATTATGCTTAAAGTTTTGAATCCCACTTTACCTGAACAGTATAGACTTACCACCTTCCTTCTGTTATACATTCAACTCCTGAAGTACATTATCATTTTTTTTAGTAGTATCACATTTGTAGTATGACTAACCATTCTTTAAAACCACCACTGCACTGTTCATAGCCACATCCTTCAAAACCTTCAATATAAACAAATGCTTGTTGATAAGTGCATTGTTTATGTGCTTAAAGCAGATCTTTGATCTAACTTAACATACCATTTTCCTCTCTAAACTCACCATTCTTGGTTTCTCCCATATTATAGACCACCAACGAAAACTTAAATACGCTAACAAAAACAGAGCGTTTCTGCACATGGTGGGTCTGATAAAACTTTCAAATTTTGTGTGTTGGGTCAGCCTATTCTGCACAGAGGAGGAAATTTTATATCTAAACTGCTGGATTTAGAAAGTCAAATGATTTTGAATTTCAGACTGCTCCATCCTAGAGGGCTTAATCTCAAAGTTAATATCAGTGTAAGATAGGTGATATATTTTTTTACAAGATGTAATATTGCAGTATTTTTTCAATGTTATAATTGTGTAAGAACATTGAATATTTATTATGATGTTATATAGTCTTATGGCATGTTATAGTAAGTTTTATGAATGCTGCAGTATTTTGTAAGTTGAATGTTTTATTGTAATGAGTGTGATTTTTTTACTCCCGTCAGCAGGGGCACTGGATATAAATAGTGGGTTTACATGATGGCTATTATCCTTTGAAGGCAAAATGCTGAGGTACTGGATAAAGTTATACCAGCAACTGGAATACTTATTTTTTTTCTCCCATATTACCCTTAATTGATTATACAGCTAATTCATTTGCTGTACTCTTGTCAGTACACTTTGGAGACAAACGTGGATGGGACCTCCACAAAGATTGATGCCCCCCCCCCCTCAGATTTATACTTGGTTCAGCCTTTCTCTGTTTTCATAAACAGCCTTTCCTCTGAACTCCCTTCACCTAAATCCATTCTATGTACTGATGGCTTAACAGTTCTTAAGGAAAGTAAAGGTAGCAGCAGTATTCAACAAAATCTTTAAACCCAATGTAATTACCTTTGCTACTGTTTCCATAGAAAGAAGGACATCCTACCTGTAGAAAAAAAAACATGAACAGTGTTATTGACAATTCCACAAAGGCTTGCCTCTAATACCCAAATTCAACTTGATGGCCACTGAGGAAGCATGTGCAACTTCTTATAAATACTTTGGTGTACTTCTCAATCATTTTGTTATATTCCCACCCTCATGTTTACCCCATTGTCCCTAAAGTATTCTCAAGCATTGCTATAAGTAAGCTTTTCATCTTATCCCTGATGCCTGCTATTCGATTGCCAATTCACTTCTAATGTCATCCTAGAACGTGCCCTTCCCCTCATCTCTCTCCATAAGTCATTCAATGTCACTGTCTTGATAAAGGCCCAAAGTAAAGCTTGTAAGCAACTGATCAACGGACCCATCCCTCTCTAATATATTCTTCCACTAAATCACTCCCCATTACTGAATGCATTATCTTCCTCTACTTCCTGTTTATCTCTACCATTAATTAATTACTTAACTTGGACTTTTTTCTTCTGTTCACCTGCAACATGAAAGGAACTCACTTTCTATCAGTCCGCCCTGGCTGTATCACCCTTCATAGACCCTGTTCTTGGTATCTACCACTGAAACATCCATTCTTAAACCTGCCATAGCTATTTGGACCTTTGTTTCCTCTGACATTTGCTATCCTTCTCTCTCTAATCCCCAAGTCTTTTAAAACTCACATTCCTTACACCTACTTTCTTCCAGTATAATTGTTTTCACCTCCCTGTCCATTTAGCTCTTCTCTTCTTCTGATTACTTCCTTCTGCACCTCTTCTCTACATGTCTACTATTCCTCACTCGCTCTCTTCTGGTATTCTGGCCTCAATCCAAAACACATTTTTTTTGCCTTTGTCAAAAATACTCCCTCCAAAGGAATACTTCACTCTTTGTTGTTTCTCCATGCTATTCCTCTGTTGCCTGTACTAGTGGTTATGATTGTTTTATTTCTTTTTTTATTCATAAATGTTTTCTTTAAGTTTCAGTTTTGTATGTGGTATAGTCTGTTGGTATAATTCAGTTGTATTTGTATGTATTTACCTGGAATATCACCTTTAATATTAGTATACTGCCTGTGGTCTAGGTGGAGGCTGAAAAGGGTTCTGTGACAACTGATTCACATGTTTAACAAATGTAAATATGCAATACAAAATACACAATAATTTAGTGTAAACGATCACTGATCAGACTGACACCCACTAACAAAGACATCCTTCCTTCTTACCGAGTTGCTCAATTTACCAAATTTAGCCTTATTTTATTATTCTAAATGATCGGATCACATTATTTATAGCAGCTCATAGTCAGCAGTCGGTCAAGAGTCCCAAAGGGTAACTGTTTGAAATGTTGGGACCTACTTTAGTGAGTCACATAATGCTGAGACTGAATGACCAAAATAAGTTGGCCATTTCTCAGAATATCCCTTTTTATCCAAGGTATGGTGATCTCAGACTTAGTATATACAAGTCTACAGTTTTGATGGGGTCCCCTCCACCCTCATTGGAGGGGGGGGGGGGTTGTTACTCTGTAAAAAAAAAAAAATTTAAAGAAGACTAGTGATGTTCAATATTTTCTCTTCTACATTTTCTGTTTTTTTTTTTCAGTATGTCAGCACTTGGCATTATTAGTGCCAACATTTCTATAAGGAGCCATCTTAAAGACAAAACTCTCTTGACATTTGGTAACCTTATAAATATGTATGCTTCTCTGATCAATAACTCTGGGATATAATGAATTCATGCAATATTGAGAAATCTTTTATAAGAATCTATAAGGTTGCAGCACACCACATGCAAAGCACCTTAAGAGGGTAACCAGTTTCATGCATAAGTTTTTCTAGAAGGCTTTCTTAATGTGCACTGAGGCTGTCAGATCTTCAACCATTCAAATCCTAGACTGACTGCACATATATGGTTGCAGTTGATCTATTTCCTAAAGGATAACAATTTATCCAAGTAATTTAACAACTGAATGTACTCAGTTCATTATGCAACATTTGGCCTGATGGGAAGTTCCCACTACATTTAATGAGACTTTTTCTGCAAAAATATTGGTACTGGATCTTTCCTGACATTAAGCATCCAGTGTGAATGCCTTGCTGATCTTCCATTGTATCCTCAGGATTTTTAAAGTTTTGGATGTAAATATCTCATTTGTTTACAAGAACTTTTGACTGTCACTTCCATTGATGGCACTAATGGATGTGCAATATCTATACAGTTTAATGTACATGGTTCACTAATATTTTAATATTCAGGATATCTAGTGTGGAGATTTCCACATCTCCTAGTTCACCTCTGCTTTGTTTTTTTACCATTATTTATAACACATTACACACAAGGCAAATTTAGAATTTCAAAAGCAAATCCATTTTAATCCTCAGGGAAACAGACATGGGGTCTAGTTAACAAACAGAACTCTTTTGCTAAGGCTACAATATCTATTTTTTATGTGTTTAGAGTACAATAGCAGTGTTGATATAACTGATTCATAGGTTCATAGGTTCATAGGTGTGCACTAGGCTAATCATCCTGGAGCCTTTACAAGCCTAGCCCATAGAAGTGCCCTGGCATCACGCTGCCCAACGTTAGTTCCCAGTGCCTCTATCAAGGAGAGCCACTGGAGTGATCTCTGCGGTGAACTTTCTATTACCCATCCACTCATCAAGATTTCTCTTGAAGAGAGACAGCAAGGTACTCTGCTTGATATGTATGGGAAGTCTAGTCCAGAACATGGGCAGCCTCTGGGTGAGGAATTTGTCCCTCCAGCAGTTCTGTTGATTGCGGTAATGAGGTTGAGGTCTCTGGAGCATGTGGTGTAGAGGGATTGGGATTTCATTAGCTGTAGCATTTCTAACAGAGCTGGGTTGGACATGGCTTTGTAAGTCAAGCAGAGATCGCCTCTAAGTAGGCGATATGAAATAGAGAATAGCTGGAGTCTTTTGAGTCTGTCCGTGTAGGGCATGTGTTTAATGCCTAGGATCTTCTTCGTGAGGTACTTCTGTGGCCTCCCCAGCTGTTGCAGGTGTCTAGTGAGGTACATGCAAATGGGACATAATACTCAATGATTAGTCTAATGAGGGAAGAGTAGAGAGAGACAATGACCTCTTTCTTCCTGGATGCAAAACCCTTGGTAATGAGATGTGCCACATGAAAAATAATATACAAATATGAAAAAAAAATAATATTCAAGAATTGTTTCCTCATGTACTATCAGTCTTTCTTAAGCTGAAGATAACACCTTTTTTAAACATTCATGAGCTCACCATAGACCAGTAGAATTCTAGCATTTTCCTTTGACTAGATCCTTCATCTCTTATCTACCTGCAGAAAACATGACTGATAACTGTCCTTCCCAGGTTGAGAAGTAAATATTTTGGATACCATCTTAAACCTTCCTCGTGGAGAACTACTGAGATGACCTTCTGAAATGGACAATACAGTGACTCATTGATAAACGTTTCTGCCTCGTGGTGCCAGGGTCTTGGGCTCAGCCCTGATCTCTGTTCACTCTCTTTGTGGAGTCTGCATGGACTTTCTCTCAGTACTCTACTCTCGAACACACTTCCCAACAACAAGATGGGGGATAACTACTCCAAATGTTTAATTTACACTGTATTTTTCTTCCTTTTGTAACCCGGTTTGTGCTCAAAAAGAGTTTGAGAAGGATTAGTTCACACTCATGGTTAAAATAAAGTATAAGAAACTTGAAAATGCTTATGTATTGTAACAACAAAATCACAGAGATATACAACGTTAAGTTAATCACGTTTATTAACAGATAAGAGCAAATATCCAAGTTCTCTTTGGCAGATTTAAGAGCTTATTTAAATACCTCAAATGGGATTGGAGGTGAGCAAATTGCAGAGCTAGCCAGCCTCCCTTCTGTTGGTGTTAAAGTACTATTCAATGTTTTGTTTGTAAGCAGAGCGGCTCTGTGTTTCATTGTAGTCTGGGTTACTTTCTGGTCCTCAGCCAAAAAGTCCCTCTGTAGTAATTCATGTAAGACAGTGGTCAAGTAGACTGATTTTAGGAAAGTATTGTCTTTTTCAAAATGCAAATACAATTTCATTCTATCCAGAATGGAACTCTCAGGGCTATTTAACCCCAGCAGCATCTATACCTAAACTGGTGAAAAGCTACTTCACTGTAGCCATTTCTTTTATAAATCTATCTTCAGACAAATTAAGTTGACCATCATAACTACAAAATTGTCTTTTTTTCCACATTCAAACTGCAAAGCCCTTATTGCAGAAGTAGTGGAAGCAGGTTGTCTGCTGTGATGTTTCTTGAAGATCAATTTAGTGGGAGAGAGTGTTGCAGCAGTACAGATTGCATGTTCACCGAATTCTCTTAGGAAACCAGGGATATTATAAACTACAGATTTAAGTCTATAAATAGTAAGCTACTGTCTCTCTCTTTGTCTTTTAAGTCTCCCATACTCTGTCGAGCTCTCTCTTTTTCTGTTAAACATGCACATGTACACACACATTCACACACACGTACAAAATCAGAGTTAGAAGATCTGAACTGCAGGAGTATTTGAAAACTATTATTCTCATCTTTGATGTAAAACTGTAAGTTGTCTGGCTCAGTGGTATGCAGGGATGGAGCCCTGACTGTGCCCCAGGTGACAGATTGGATTAGCAATCCCAGTTCTTAAGGAGGGGGGCAAGCAGGGATGGTGAGGGAGGGGGAAAGTGAAGGGGCATGACCTGCTCACCTCTCCCAGGGAGTTGGGAAGGGTTTTGCACACCTGCAGGTATACTAGATGGTGTAATTTCCCTGATGGAGACCTGAGAAGGGCTTCAGGAGGGAGGAGCAGAGCTGCTTGGAAGGAATGCCCCTTGCAGAAGTGAGGAGATAGCCTCTGCTTTCAGCCCATTTTATTTCCCATCCCTAGCGCTTTGTCAAGTGCTTATGGGGAGTATGGCTTATTAGCAACAACATCAAACCACCCTGATAGCTGCCCAAATAATGGCCCCTTCGAGTTGACCTTCACCCTGATAATGGAGAATGATCTGGCTCATTGGCGGGGGAGGGGCTGATGATTGACAGACAAACAGAGGTGGCAAAAAAAACTGGAAGTGCATGTCACAGACTTCTTAATACATAGATACACATTTAAGAGTTTATTTTAATGAAATTTCATCCAAAAACTTCACCACTTAATACAGAACAGCTAACTATAATACTAATAACTGCACAAAAGCTAGAAGTACGTGCATGTGATGTAGCGGCAGGACAAAGTAAGACAAATGTTATAATATCTGACCTTGTGAATTAACGGGCTGCAGCTTTGGAAGTAGTTAACAATGTAAGCAGGTGTGATAATAAGGGGACATGGTTTTATTAGCAGCATACATTTATCACTATTTAGTATGATTTTTATCTGCAAGGGAGACTTCGGAGGATTATGGATTAGGTCCTTTAAGAAAGCCGAAGAAAGCATAAGACTCTTCTTCAAAGTCTTATGAGGTCATTATGGATAGACATCATAACTATCTGAAATTAATTTTTCAAACACTGTTCTTACATTTATTTCTTAATGTTTGAAAATAATTTTATTGTTACTTATTTACAGTTTGTTGACTGGTTATTTCCACTAGGTCAATAGCCTCTTTTCATGGGAAACCCAAGATAGCACCCACACCCCCTCTTATGCTGCACTGCAGTGTCAGTACTGGAAAAAATGAATCCATCTACTTGGTGTGGAAATAAAACCCACAGATGTCTGTCCCAAAAGGCAAATGTGCTACCTGTTGAGCTACTGAGTCTGCTTAGTATTTTATTTATTTATTTATTTATTTTACATTTGTTGACCGGGAAAGTCCGACTGGATGCATGTCCATTTTCAGCGGAGGCCCGGGGAGAAAAGCTCCATAAAGTAAAAAAATAAACATTAATTACATACAGATTATACAGAAAATATCCATTTACAAGTACAATATTTTAGATACATTTTTCAGCAGGGTGAATTAGATACAATTCAAAATGCAATAGTATTTCTATAAGTTGTTACAGGATCCTTACAGTTGTAGAATGCAGAAAAGCAGAGAGGCACTTGATTTCTATATAAACCAGAGGAGGTAGGATGTAAAGGACGTTAGTTGATAGTTATTTGAGACTTTGAGAAGGAAGAGTAGGATCTAGTAGGTACAGGGGAGTGGGTATGATATGGATCAAGGAGAGTTAATCAGGGTTAAAACATGGGCAAAGCCAGTGAGACTTAAGATATAGCTTGAGATTATTTTTGAATTGAGAAAGGGAGGTGGAACGTCTTAAGTTGTTAGTAAAACTATAATTAGAGTCTAAGCCATACTGTATGCCTGTCTTCTAGGTTTTCTTTCCAGTACAGTATGCTGTTTTTACTGTATGGTTATTCTTTCATATATGTAACCTTTAAAATCCCATTCTTTTCAATGCAGCAAGCTAATGCACTTATAGTGTGCAGGTATCTTTGTCGTGAATTATTCTGAATAAGTGATCAGTAAATGGCTACATCATAATGTCAACTTTTTTAACTACATCAAGTATAGATACAGTTTCTTATCTCTAGATAATTATTTGAGTATGACGGATAATAAAGTCTATACAAAAGAAAAAGAATTAAACAAATAGTTACAGGCTTGAGTGATCATTAAGTAGTTTTAAAAGTTTAGTGACCTCTAGAACCACAAGTATATGGTTAGAGCCTGTCATGTATTTTTTATTAGTAGTGGTATAAATCAAAAGCATAGAAACTGACTGGACAGACAATGAGAAACAAGAAAACAAAAAGGATAGAACAGATCTTCATGAAATATTAAGCAATTTCATCTCAAAATGTACAAAAACATTCTTAAAACTAAACTAGGTATAAAAAGAAAGTGTTACAAAACTAGTCACATGACTAAAATCCACCAGAAAAGATTTGTGCTACTCCCATCAGAACCATTCATAAATAACTATGTCATGAACTAACATAATTAATGTGCTGAGCCTCTGCCAAAATGAAAAAAGAAAAATAAATATTACTTAAAAAAATAAAACTAGAATGCATAACAAAGTGCAATGGGTAAAAGGACAGGGCATATGGAGAATGTTAAAACTAGTCTTGTACATGTATTATTTTATGAGTTGCCCCACCATGAGCACAATGTTGATACTAAAATGGTCATTTAGAAAAGGTCTGTTAACCTTCAATATGAGCTACAAAAACAATATTTAGATTCTAGCAGCCTTTCATAGTTTTCCCCCCATGTCAACATTCACTTATTCTATGACAAAGAAAAGAAACATATTAAAGGATGTACAAATTATGGCATGTTTATCTAAGGCATTATTGCTGTTCTTGGATGCAATAGTGTATGCATGTTCATAAATTCTTTGGAAAAATTCTTATTGAGGTATTATCAGTATAGAAACCTTCACACCTAAGATATGCTGCAACATGTATAATGCCAGTAGAGTTACTGGAAGGAAAATCTCCATTCACTCTGTAACTCTTATCCATATATGGAAAATCATTCTATAAAGGAAGGTTGAATAATCACAAAACACTGAATACTACGTTTCCACCAAAATTTCCCTATAAAAATAAACCCCAGCTACAAAACCAAGACTGATTGTCTTCTCAGTAGTGGTATTGTAAGGGAATGTTTTTTCAGTAACATAATGTGTAGTTAGAGTTAGGGACAGGTGGGTTTAGGATTAGGGTTAGCTCACATGAGTAAGGTAGGGTAAAAAGGACTTTGCTTTTCTATCAAATCAATATTTAACCTTTTGGATTACAACCATAGAAAATATTATATTTGGTTCCAAACTGGGATACCTGCAACGAATACACATCCTACAAGAAAAGGTCCAATTAGGTGTTTGAGTCATAAAAAAGTGAATCTCATAATGATCTCTTTCCAAAATGTGCTTTATATTTTGGCCCATCTTATTAACAAAAATAGGATTCTCACCCACCATAACAAGATCACTATTCCCCAAAATAATTTTCTAGTTATCATTCTCAATTTGACAAATATTGGCAGTATGAATAATATGTAAGATGCAAGGTGCTGCTGTATACTTTTTAATAATGAACACATACTGTATGTTGTACGTTATTGTATGATGTGCTCCCTCTGTAAGGCAAAAATCGGTCTGTATTTCTGACTTCATTTGTGAATTACCTATTCTGCCACAGATTTCACATACTGACTGCTATAACTTCTTACTACAAACACACATGGTAAACTTTTTATTTCATCTGGACACACACACATTTTTGACTGACCAAAAGTGTTAGTCTAACCAACTGTACCTTCAATATATTACTTGTATGTATGTTATATGATTACTCAAGCTATTCATGTAGTGGGTTCCTATTATATAATCCTTCGAATGCGTCTTGATCGAACTTGAAAGCACAAAACAGCAAAATAGCAAAACAGCACATAAGCGATTTCTTTCTCTGGAAAAGAAATCATTTGGCCGCCTCCATTACTTTGCAGTTTTTGTCACTGTAGTGCAATCTCGGAGTCGGTATATTTAAGTAGGGGGGGGTGTGGGGAACAAAGCCCCCCACTTTATGTAATGTTTTGAAGTTTTTATTTATTTATTTATTTTTTGTACAGCAGTGATTTTTTTTTTCCCTGGGAAAAATATCACTGTTCCGAGTGTTTGGGATTGTAAGCTTTCACTTACATGGGGTCGGTAAATCAGAGTTCACTTTTTAAGCATTTGCTGATTTAATATAGACCTGTGTGTAGCAATTTACAAAAGTATGTTTTGTAAAAATATTAGAATGACAACAGTTGACAAGAAGGCCCCAAGAAATATTAATATTCAAAATAACTGATGAGTTTTGCTGAAAATTAGCATAAAATACAAAAACGAATATAAATATATATATATATATATATATATATATATATATATATATATATATATATATATATTCCATGCTTCTATAAAACACTTAAATTGGTCTAAAGGACCTACCCATACCACAAATAAATCATCACTATATTATACATAAAGTTTTACAAACTTGATCAGCTTATGTATGCATAGTAACTTTGCTTCACAATCAGCAACCACTAGGTTAACAAACAGAGTGGATATAGCTCTCGTAGCCACTAATCCCTTTTCTGCTGATAATATTTGTTATTAAACACACAGTTATTCTCCAAAGCTAGATCTATTAGGGCAAATAGGATACTTATAGTCCAAGTAGCAAAGCCTTCTGAACCCAACACAAACTCCTTTAAAAATTCAGTGACAATGTCCCATGCAGTATACTAATTCATTGAAAAATAGTATCTAAAGTAGATAAGATTAATTCTTTGTCTAAGTGTCAATGTCCACAGAAGCCAACTACTGCAAAAAAAAATATTATGACTGATACAGTCAGGCAGCTGTTAAACTAAAAAAATAATAATTTTGCATCTAAAAATAATGCTATAGTTTATTTAGATCAGTTGATCCATAAGATAGATGGAATGGAAAATGAATAACATCATTGAATATATTTGAGATACCAAAGCGATAAGCAACTCTAGGAAAATTAATTAATTAATATCTAAGAACTGCAAAATGTTATTGTCAATACAGCTACCAACCATTAAATCCAATACATCCAATAAAAATCCACCCATTTGTTTGTATGAAAAATGGTAGATAATGTTACTTCAGTGTAATTAGTTGTATGAGATAATAAATATTGCATGGCATCGATATGTTCAATGTTTTCTATAACTCCAAACTACCCCCTTTATTAGCCTTCATAAACCAGAGATTGGACAAGTTCTGAAATTGTAACATGACTGTGTGTTCAACTGAAAATGTAAAACTCAGAGATCACTGAGCAATTGCTTCAATGGCTAACGACTTTATAAAATATAATTAAGAGCAATTACGTAAAAAATCAAAAGCATGCTATATTTCTAACAGTATACTGTAGTATGTATGCATGTTTGCCATAAAGTGAGACTAACAACACTCATCTAGGTAGGTACTTCAGTGTAAACAGTCCTACTCCAAAACATACTGTAAAACAATTACTCTGGCAAAACTGTAAAAATGAGCAGCATTCAAAGAGCTTCTAAATGAAAAAATAATGAAAAAGACTGTTATCTTTAAACAGAAAATGCAAATATCTTACTTAGGAAATTAAAAATGACAACTTATATGTTTAAGTAAAAAAACCTAAAACAAACAAACAAGCATAAATACTGTTTTTACGTGCTTTACAGAAATGGTAGTTACATTATAATGAAATATCTGCAATTTAGTACTTATAAATATGTGGATTATGTACTGTCAACGAATCAGGGCTAGTCAACCTGAATTATCTTTGACACTGCACTCTTGAGATTGTTTAAGTTAACTAACTCACCTGGATAGCAATAATCATAGCATAACTTTTTCAATAATTTGGTGACTTTGTAGCATGCATGCATCACACCAGACAGCAGTGCAGTGTGAGAAGAAGCGGAGGTACTAATGGAAATAAATACCACTTAAAAAAGTAAGAACCTTCACTTCAAGTGCAAACTAAAGATCAGCACATCAGAGCTCCGTTGTTTATGGCACTCCTTTCTTCAGTTTGGTTCAGTTCATTTATCAGATGGGTTGCCTTCTTTGGAGAGTCTGCACATTATCCCTGGGTCCATGCGGGCTTTTGCAGGATACCTGGGAAGGAGTGCACTGAGGAAAGTCAAAATTAGAAGAGTCTATCATTTTAAACCAGATCCTGTTTTTGTCGAAGATTCATCATTGAAATCAGTAAGATCACAGAACTGTAGAGGGAAGAAATGTTTCTTATCCCCAAGACTATGCAGTCTTTGAGTCAGTATATTTAGAGATGTGTGAGAGTGGGGGTGTAAGCTGGTTTGCCCCCTCCCCCAGAGAATTACTTGTTTTGTCTGTTACTGTTAAAATCATAAAATCAAACTATATATATATATATATATATATATATATATATATATATATATATATATATTGACCTAACAGATTTGTTATTCTATGGTGTGATCTTTCCTTGTACGGTGTTCTAAATTCAGTTTTCATGGGGTGTTCTAGTTTCCTCCCATATCTCAAAGATGTACAGCCAGCGAAATGGAGGTCCTTCGAACTGCCTGTAGGTATGCGCACCATGCCTGAGTTTATGCATGTCTTATCACAGATGATGTCCTCTCCAGGATTTGCTTCTCCACCTGGTTTCTACTGAGTGCAAGAATTGGGTTCAGCTCCTCCAAGACCCTGAAATGGATTAACTGTGTAATCAAGAGGGAATGAATGAATAATGTTAAATAAAGCCATTTTTTTACCTATTATATAATACAGAAATGAAAAAGGAACCCGAAATGTCAAATAGAAGTAGCTTTCTTAACACAACAAAATATCTGACTACTTTCTTCATTTCTCCCCTTAACTTAAAAAATGACATTCATTTAGGAAAAGTGATGTACTGTAAAGAGTAATACATGATTTCTTTATCCAGAAGTAATACTTGTTGAGGTATATAAGATTACTTATGACTTTAAGTGTTTCTCTTGCAGTATAATACACAACTCTCAAACTGTCATCTCCAAAACTGGAGCACTGTCTCTCATAATATGGCACAAATGGGAAAAATGTGTTAAGTTTACTAACGACTCGCAAACAATTTCAACTGAGAAGCTCAAGGGATGGTTAAATTATGTAACTTTATACTTATATAAAGTTATTTTCATGAATTAATATGAGTATATATATTTGTTATGGATGTCATTTAAAGAATTCTTGGTACTGAATGTATGACAGACCCTTTCAACGTGGAACAGTGAGGAACTCACACAGGAGATTCAATATGAGGAAAATTCCTGCTAATGAGGTACAGTTAAGAGGTATGTGTACCCCATTACATCTTGTTACTGCAATTATACAGGTAATATAGATAATGCCACCAAAATAGCAATGTTTAACTGGAGTATGTCCAGTTAAACATTGCTATTTTGGTAGTATTCTCTAGACTACCTGTATCATTGCAGTAACAAGATGTAATGGGAGCACATACCTCTCAATTACTGTCATTGACCAGGCCAAGGCCTTAATAGCCCACTTGAATTTGCCTTGGGAGGGAAAACCTGAAAACAGCAGAAGTGTGAGGGTATGTGTCAAGAAGTGAGGGAGGTTGGGAAGTTCGGGTAAAAGGGAGAACCTTATGTGTGTATGTATAGGGAGGGAGCTAGAGACACAGGAAGCAGCCTTATTACACTAGCTAAACACGAGTTGTGTCTGTTGCATTGAAAATCAAAATCAGTGTGTGTGTGTGTGTGTGGGGGGTCTTAAGAAGTAATGAAATGATCATTTTGATAGCGTTTACTATTATTTTGAAAGCTAGCACTGAGAGTTTTTAATAATGAAAGGAATGCATGTGTACAATAGAAGGGCATCCCCTGGGGCGGAGTTGCCTCTTCGGGAAAAATGGGATTTTCTAGGCAACCTCTCAGCCACGGTTTCTGTATTCCTGTTATTTGTTTGCGGTTGCTAAGGTCCCGATCTAGGATTGCAAAGTTAGTTGGCTAGTTACTGCTTCAAATACCGCCCTTATCTGTGCTGACGTACGCTCCTGGCAATACTTTACGGTTCCGCATTCCCAAACCCTCCCAGCCCTGGGATCCATATAAAAACGGGCTGATGCAACCCCTTCGGTTGCATCGAGCAACTCAGCAACGGCAGTGGCAGCGTAGGAGGGCCGACCATCAGCTGACTTAAAGCCGACGGCGGCAGCTCTGCAGCTCCAAACAGGTAAACAGGCGCAGCGCCAGCTGGGTACCACGACCCAACTTTTTATGCCAAGAGACCACAAATATGGATGGGTGGGTGGCTGCGCGCGATGGCTACGCCGGGTCATTTTAGGCAACTTGTCTCGCGACCGCAGTAGGTAATACGAAGCAGGCACGAGCCGTGTGCAGAGCAGGGGCTCTGTTAACATTCTACTGCTGGTGCAGAGAAAACAATGAGTGGCAGTCCTGCCAGAATAGCCCCCTCCCCAGTAAGTGTTGGCCTCTCAGTCTTTTAATTAGCGCTGTCCGAAAGTTGCTGCTGGGCGTGGAGTTTTCGTATTTTCTGCATAAGTTGCCGATTTGCATGCCATCATTTTGCAGCACATATTTTGGACTTGCAGGTTTTGTCAAATGTGTCAGTGGCTTTTAAGTTTAATATGTACTACATTGCAGCAACACTTGCAAGCTTGCGTTTTTGTTTGCATCCGCTGGCATTTAAGGCTGATTGACAAGTAGCTCCGTAATGTTTTTTCAAGCACTTCTGGCTGTTGGTTATATGTTTTAAAGAAGTACATTGAAGTTTCCCATCCCCCTGGTGGCAGCCTGCAAAATCCAGAGTACATAACTTACTGTAAGTTACGTAAAAAGGCCTGACATTGGTGGAGATGGAAAAAATCCACTTCCGCTACTGGACTCTGATTATTTGTTTGTAATGTCAGTGAGTCTCTGTAAGTGACTTTACTGGGTCTCCAACTAATATCTGGGGTATGGTTTTATCTTGCTACTTGAGCATCACTGCGCAGTTTTGGGCATTGGATTATATACATAGGTAATGTGACTTGCATGCATACATAAACACGCATTTTTTCATGCGAGTTATGAAAATTGTGCATGTCCAGTTACTTGCCAGTAATGGACACGGATCCATTTCGCAAAGAGAGATACTAGAGTCTCAAATCGTTGAGTAGAAGACTTGTAGTCAGTCATTTAATTTATTAGGCGATGGTGGCACGTAAAGTATTGGAAAAGAGTAGCTTGCACTCCACAATAGAATGGGCATGCACTTGGTGTTTCTCTTAGAGATGTAAACTTGATTTGTAGTTCTCCGGTGTCTCCCCTTGGCCCTGGTCCCGTAATAAGTATCCGAATGATCCATGGTTTATATTTTAGATACTGTCTGCAGAGGGTACGAAACTTGTTTTGTTAACTTGACTAAACAGTCTTAACCTTTTTATGGTACATTTTGATGGATTTGGGGACTCTTTGGACAACGTGGATTCCATAATTGCTTATGATTATTTGTGTTATGTAGTGTTATTCTTTAAATAATTTTTCATGTGGGTATTAGCTGGGGTTGTTTGTTCTACAGGTGGTGGGTTCTTGTTTTAGATAAGAATGGCAGCTCCAGTTGGTGCACAGAAGTATGAACTCTCATAGGCCTATATAGGCTAGTGTGGCTTTTGCTTGCCCTCTAGGATGAGAATACACAAACATTGATTTGTCCTAAATCTCTCCCTGCCCATTCAAGTCTGTGATTCATCCAGAGAGTCAGTGAGGGATTCCCTCTGCCTAAGATTTTTCTCTCCCATAGTGTCGGAGAGTCTCTGTCTGACATGGTGTTCCCTCCAGCCCCCCTCCATATACTGGGATTCTGTTTAAGTTTCTTGGGAGTCTGGCTCTGATTAATGGATTTTTTGAGGTTGGAGTTTTCGCGTGTCGTGGTTTAATTTTCTTGCTCGTGGTGGCACAGGTTTCTGATTTCAGATGGCATCTCATTGACTGAAGTGGCACAGAGACATGGCCAGTGGAGCAGCTGAATCACCTCTGAGCAGGCGGTATCTTCAGTTGGTGAGGAACTTTTTCTCAGTCAACTTTCGACATATGTCTGGGCCCTTATCCCGAATGTGAGGGTACTTTGAGAGGTGGTTGGGTAAGCTGAGAGTACAGGGGGGCGTACATATACAATGGTCTGGATCTGGAATCATTGGTGATCAGAGTGACAATGACAGGGTACAATGACTCCTGAATCAATGTGGAATCCAATCATGAGGTGGTGGGCAATGGTTACTGTCAACTTTGGTCCACTTTGTTCAATGCTTCTTCATCCCAGTTACTTGGATTACCTATCCAGGTCCTGTGCTTCTTTACCTTTTAATGGATTTACCTATGTTACAAGTATTTTCATGTAGCTTTCTTTCATGTATCTGGCACCATTTATTGTACTATTAGCCCTCTCTCATAAACTCTGGCACCAGTTATGTTCCTCTATATGATGTGCAGGGAGTATGTATCTGCAAATTTTGTCAGCCACAATCCCATCAGGTTGCTGTCATCTTTTGAAGCAAATGCCAACAATTTTGCCTTTGCCTGCACTTCAGAAAAATATTCTCAAAATGGGGGGCTAGGGAACTGAAACCCTGTCTGCAACAGCGCTTGTGGGTCTTGTGGGGTGGAGCCAGCACTCTAAACTTTGTGACATTTGGTCTTTGAGCCAGTTTACAGCTTCCATCTTGGCTGCCGAGGGTTTACATGATGGCTGGTGAGCTTTTCTATTTGTGGAGTGGGGTGTGCTGACGCTTTTGCTGTCATCAATAGGCTGTGTGAACTGCCTTACCTCCATCACCAGCCTAGTCACTGTTTGAAAAAAAGTGACCAAAATTGACAAAGCCAAATTGCTACCCTTGACAAAATAATGTCTTGTAGGATCGAGTGTCTGTAGGTCTCCATGGCTTATGATTCATTATGATCCTCCTCATAGCTTCAAGGACTGGGCAAGTCAAGCTATTGGGTAATTTTCAGGGTCCGTAGAAGCGCCTTTGTGGAGTGGACTTTGGGTATACGTCACGCCATTCTTTGGGTATGTATCCTGTAGTAAATGCTAGGATTAAAGTCCTCATTGAGTGTGTATTAGCAGTTTCCCGCACACCGTAGGACACAATCGGCCGAGCCGTGTTTCCGGTCCCCATTGATGCTGCTCTTTTGCTAAAGAGAGCAGCTCTCACCTGAGCTAGGTAGAGATGTTTGGGTGGGATCTTCTGTGTTTGGGATAATTTGCACTGAACTATCTGCCATGCCATTGGAAGTATCTGTAGTGAGGTTCAGTGATTTTTTGTATCATTTTGGTCTGATGATTAGCATTGGTTTAATTCTCCCCATATTTATAGCTAAAGAAGGTTTCTCTTTAATAAAGCTTGTGTCTCTTATGTTTTTTTTTTTGTGAGTTGGCCTTTTTTCTTTTTATGAGTGATGAGTGATTTTGAAGTGATCGTATCAGAGATGCCTTATTGATCAGAGATGCCTTCCTGGGTTTTGCTCTCATGTAGTTTCTTTTCTCCTCTTGTTGTTGTGTTTGTGGTTGTAGAGATTGAGGCCATTGCCTCCTTTAATTGGAAAGGCCTTGGTTTTTTGGATCTTGGCAGTCACCAACTGGTCCATACCATTTCGTAAGAGGCATGTGAAAGTTCTAGCAGCTTGGTTTGTGGTTTCCACCGGCTGCGGGGCCTTGGCCTGGATACTACTCAATCAAAAGAAAAGTGTTTGTTTGTTTGAAGAAGTTCTTCTGTGGTCTTTTTGCTTTGGGGGGGGGGATGGATGTGGATCTCAGTGAGGATTAATTTGGTCTAGTCTCCTGAGGGATATACTTCGGGGTGTGAGCATTTTTTGTCCCATGTTTGTGATGATCAGGTCTAGTATATTTTCTCCTCTTGTGGGAATGGTGACTCTCCTTTAAAAGTCAAAGCCTGTTGCCCAGCTACAATGAACACTTATATTTTTTTTGGGGACCATTTTCATTTGTTGACCAAGTAGGTTGATTGTTAGCCTCTTTAGAGGACTGAAGTAGTTGTAATTTGCCATGTTTCACTTTTTTATGCAAGTAGTACCATAATTGTGTGATCTATGTCCCAAAAAATGTAACACAAGATGCTGCTAATAGGTTCTTGGGTGTGTACTAGGCTAATGGCCCTGGAGCCTTTACAAGCCTAGCCCATAGGATTACCCTGGCATCATGCCACCTAACTTTAGTTCCCAGTGCCTCTGTTGAGTAAAGCCACTGGAGTTATCCCTGGGGTGGATTACCCTGGCATCGTGCCACCCAACTTTAGTTCCCAGTGCCTCTTTCGAGTAAAGCCACTGGAGTTATCCCTGGGGTGGATTACCCTGGCATCGTGCCACCCAACTTTAGTTCCCAGTGCCTCTTGAGTAAAGCCACTGGAGTTATCCCTGGGTGGATTACCTGGCATCGTGCCACCCAACTTTAGTTCCCAGTGCCTCTTTCGAGTAAAGCCACTGGAGTTATCCCTGGGGTGGATTACCCTGGCATCGTGCCACCCAACTTTAGTTCCCAGTGCCTCTTTCGAGTAAAGCCACTGGAGTTATCTCTGGGGTGGATTACCCTGGCATCGTGCCACCCAACTTTAGTTCCCAGTGCCTCTGTCGAGTAAAGCCACTGGAGTTATCCCTGGGGTGGATTACCCTGGCATCGTGCCACCCAACTTTAGTTCCCAGTGCCTCTGTCGAGTAAAGCCACTGGAGTTATCCCTGGGGTGGATTTTTCTATTTTCCATCCACTCATCGAGATTTGTCTTGAAGAGGGCCAGTGAGGTGCTCTGCTTGACATGTATGGGAAGTATATTCCATAGCATGGGCAGTCTCTGGGTTTTGAACCTGTCCCTTCAGCATGTTTCTTTGATTGTGGTAATGAGGTTGAGGTCTCTGGAGTGTGTGGTGCAGAGGGATTGGGATTTCTTTAGATGTAGCATTTTTAACAGAGCTGGGTCAGACATGGATTTGTAAGTCAAGCAGAGATCACCTTTAAGTATGCAGTGTGAGACAGGGACAGTTGGAGTTTTTTTAGTCTGTCCATACAGGACAAATGTTTAAGGCCTAGGATCCTCTTTGTGTGGTACTTTTGGGGCCTCTGCAGTTGTTGCAGGTGTTTAGTGAGGTACATGCCAAATGGGGCATTGTACTCAATGATTGGCCTAATGAGGGAAGAGTAGAGGGAGACAATGACCTCTTCCTTCCTGGATGAAAAACCCTTAGTAATGAGATGTGCCACATAGAAGGACTTTCTGACCGCAGTGGCAATGTAGTGGTCAAAAGAGAGGTTGCTGTCAACCTGTGTTGCCAGTTCTCTTATAATTCCTTCTGTGTTCAGTGGACTGTCATCAATGTGGTAATTCATGAGAACCATTTTTTTCCCAAAGGGGTGACGACACATTTTTTGGCATTGAGCTTAAGGCCATGGTTCTGACACCAGTTGTTAGTAGTAAAAAAGGTACTCCTGCACGGTGGAAATGCACGGCTCAATGGAACAAATCTACCAAACAGACAAAACGGTGAAATCCTAGAAACTTTATTGGTAAACAAAAATCACATACGGTGGAAGTGATTAGCAAGACATCAAAATTGTTCATTCAGACCTGGTGGGAACATCCACCCAAATTTACAATCCATTTTTTTATTTCCTTTTATGATGTCTATGATCATGAAGGAAAAGTTGGCAGAGTGAGATATGTTCAGATATTCTGATTCTCATCGGTCTAGAAGTTTGACCAACATAAAATGAACCACAAGAGCATGTGGCCAGATAAACAACCCACTTTCTGCTGCAATTAGCAAAGAACTTGAGATCGTGTACTAGTGAACAATTCCTACTGGAAAATTGTTTTATTGTGTGATCCTATTACAGTTAGTACAATGACCACAGGGGTAACAGCCTATCAGTGGTTCGCCAGTCAAAGTGGTCTGCACAAATTGTGGTTGCTGAACCGTAATGTTGTGTTTGAAAAGATTGAAACAGGAACCTAAGGTTTTCCCTTTCCGAAATGAAAATAAGCATTGGTCAGGAATGATATTAGCAACATCATGATCATATTCAAACACAACATTACGGTTCAGCAACCACAATTTGTGCAGACCACTTTGACTCGATCTCAAGTTCTTTTGTTTATCTGGCCGATCATAGATATCATAAAAGGAAATAAGAAAATGGATTGTAAAATTGGGTGACCAGGTCTCAATGACTCCTCCAATCATATTGCAGATGGATGTATTTATTGTCTTGCTAATCACGATGAAGTAGTACTGACCCGGAAAAACGGTATGTGATTTTTTGTTTTTTACCAATAAAGTTTCCAGGATTTCACCGTATGCTGGCTCTGTTTTACCGGTTGTTAGTCTCAGTGAGGCCTTTCTGTAGGATGTCAACATCACTCAGGGAGTTAATAATATCTCTCAACTTGCAATTGTCTGCGAACTTTGTCAGCCAGAGTCCCTTCATGTTGGACTGGACTTCAGAGAAGTAGATACCAAACAGGAGAGCACTCCTTACCTAATGTTTCATTTCTTGGTGAAATGTATACAAGAATCAAGGTCTCTTAAAAGCTTCTTAAAAGCCTATAGCTAACCGGAGGGAAAGACTATCCATTCTCTATTTTTAACTGATTATTTTCCATTCTCACTAGCCTAGTTATCATCTTCTGGATTCTTTCAAGTCTGTTTATTTGACAAGTGTTATAACAACAGAAAACCCCACGGTATTCCGTAATGGTCAGTAAGGTAGAGGTAAAAAGCAAGATCAAAACTTCTTTCTGAATATTGGTGACACTCCTCAGGATGCCTTTTAAAAGACCATAACACTTCCTCACCACTGTCTTGATGTGAACATCAAAGGCCAAAGCGTCATCCACCATGTATCCTAAATCTGTCGTAGAACTTACTGAGGTTAAAGTTTCATTATTCATTTCTTAAGTTGTTGTTGTCTTTTGGCTTTTCCTGGTTAGGGGTCGCCACAGTGGAACTCCAGTCCGCTAATGATTGGTAGTAGATTTTCACGAACGCCGAGTTGCCAGCTCGACGTTCAATCTTCAGCGAAGGTACACCCATTTACACATGTCTTTCGAACGCCCACCCAACCGCGGGGAGGGCATGCAGACTCCACGCATCATAAAGATAATGGTTATTTCCAAAACCAAAATGCATCAGAGTGCATTTCTTGGCATTAAATTGCATCCCACCTGAATAAAATTTGTATGTAATTTTATAATTTATTATGCTTATACGTGTTTATAACTATACCCTCCCCCACATCTTTGTAGTGACAGACTCCCACCATGCACAATAACAGATGTAAGCCTTTTGGTAAACACACTATAAAAAGAAGACAGTCATACATAAATATCTGGACACAGTAACACATGCAGACACACATACACACTTGTGGGTATCAGAGATACTGTACCTGCTTCAAGTGCCTTTGGACATGGAAACCTCTGTATCTTCCCCTACAGCTGTTAACTAGGGAGTGCTAAGTAGAACAAAGCCTCCTGCACAGACACTGACACACAGACTTAAATAGAGATGCACAGACCTAAACACACACATATATGCACGGACGCATACATATTCGGTAGCTGGACACATTGCAACCACAATCTCACCATTCATACAAGATGCAGGTCCCATCAGGCAGCATTCATTCATAACGCACATGCATGTACATTCACACATACACACAACACATATATATAGACTCATATTAAACATTCATGTACTGACCCTTAAATCACACTATCCCTGTAAACAGATATACGCACAAACAACCACAGACGTCCATACACATTCACTAATATTTATCTGGATTGGCTATCTGAGGATAGTAAACTTGTCCTAATTCCCGAAGCAGATTTTTCCCAATAAAGTGTTTTTGTCCACTCTGCTACATAAGGGTGTACAATTAGCATTTTCAATATGACTTTTTAGGATAACTTGGGTTTTATGGTTTGTGGGACATCTGTGCTATGCAGTCCTAAATGATCAGCACACTGGGCTACTTATGAGGCTTCATTACTGTAGGCCCTGTCCAAAACACCTATGTAGCAGGGCTATGCTTCTAGGCAGCAGGGGGTTGTGTGAATTGGACAAACTTGCCAAGTATGTAAACTGCACTTGCATGGCTTTGTGTATTAGGCAGCTTGTCTCTGAATCTCTGCCATTATTCTGCTGAAATGTATATTAATAGTATATATTCTTAGCCATTGATGTTGCTGAGTTTTCTACCACGTGATCTTCCTATGGATAATTTACATTCTGCTCTGGGGGAAACTGATGTGTGGGGTGTGTGGAAAGTGCCCCTTAATTGTACTATGGGTTGGCTTAAGGTACTGTTTAAACATAATTAGTAATATAAGAAGGTGAAACAAAAATTGCTTATTTGAAGACCAGATTTCTTCATTTGGAATGTAAAGATTTTTATAAAGAGAAAATATGTGTTTATATAATAAAGCTCACAAAATTGAATAAGCAAAACTTGAAAGGAAGTATAATTTGCAAAGGATACTGAAAATTATTACACTGGTTTGCTGCTTCTCCGACAGGAAGTCAGAGAGGAAGAAATTGTTAGTGTGGAAGTGGTGATGTCAACAGACATATCTCTGCTTACTTGGAGGCAGGAGGCCGTCTTGTAATGTTTTGAAAATATCTATATTGCTGTGTCTAGAACTGCTGACACAGCAGATGCATTCTCAGTATTTGACAGATGGTGCATCTTTTGAAACTCGGACAACAACAGGTTAGCCATGCTAGCGTAGAGGAGGATAGCAACAGCAGATGAAGGAACTAATGTCGATTAATCTCTCAGATCTATTATTAATGTATTCTCTGCTGTCTTTTAAGTAAAGGGGCTTCCTTTGTTTATACACTTGATTTCTTCTAAGTTGCCTCTTTTGATTGATGTGATGTTTGGTGGGAAACTCCATTACATTATTCCTTTGCTAAAATGAATGTAGGAGTGGAAGCTTTTCAGACTGCGACTTTTGTTTCTGTTGACAACTCTGATGAGTTGGATAGTTTGGACAATAAGCTGTTGAATTTAAGTGTTTTATGAAAGCATTTTGTTTTATGATGCAGAAGTAATGCTTTCAGGTAAGGACTCTTTCTACCTGTTACAGTTCTCCTTTTCCACCTTACATTTGCATAGCAAATTTATGCCTCTTAAGATACATGACTCTGAAAATTGAGATTGTATTATTAAAGAAAATCACGCACAGATTTTAACATTTTAAAGTCTGGCAGTCTAATTTTAATTTTACAGGAAAGGTACGTGTTTAGATAGGTGACTGGAAATGTTGCAAAAAATACTTTTCCAGAGTACAACCAAAATCTTAGACTTGTTTCAGTAGTGTGTGTGTGTGTGTGTCTTTTGGGCCAAACACGAGGTTGAAACATTGTTTGAACATCCTTATTTTTGTTGCCTTCTCTTCCTATATTCATAAAGATCTATATTTTAATCACTAAGTAACAAAACCTTAACTTAACAAAATCGAGCCCAAGTGCTCAAATCTTGTAAGCCCAAAGACACAAAAACACACAGTTTTGCAGGAGGGCAAGCCCCCTGCACCCCCATGAGGGTGCTGTGTCCCCCACCTCCACACACCTCTGAGATTGCAACACAGTGGGGAAGAGCTCAGTTACACAGTCCTCCCTTAGAATCTCAAAATAACAGTTCATAACTCTCTCCCTGTTAGACTGATAGCTTGATTAACTCTTATAGCTTCATAGGTAACTACTAAGCTAATTGCCTTTGTGGGTCATTTTAATCCTAGCTAGTTTCCATTTTGGGGCTCAAATTTACCTGTCCCATTCAGTTAGATTGGCCTTTCCCATCCCATGGTCGATAATTATGTATTTCTCCTAATGAGAATAACTGGTATCATAGATAATTTGAGGGGACATAAAGCATTTACGAGCTGCCTATGTCCATTAATAGTACAAGGGGCAGTCCTGGCGCAACTTTTTTGTTTCCTCTTCATAAATCCAAGTTGCTGTTGAATATGGGTAGGGATTAACTTTGTTTTTTGTGGGTAGGGATTCTACTCCAGTGAAGTGATAACCTCTGCGAGGGGTCTATATTAGAAGACCGAAAATTTAAAATCGTGAAAATGATGGACATTGAAGTGTTTTTTTGAATTCTCAGTACACTATAGTGCGATCTCAAAGTTGGAATATATGTTTAACGCACCCCCACCACAATAATGATTTCAAGGTCTGGCATTTTCGCTTTTTAGAGCGTTCGCGGTTTTAAACTTTCGGTCTTCTAATATAGACCTTTCTGCAAGATATACCTGTCCCTCTAAACCATTTTGCTGATGTTACAGAAGAGGTGTAGATCCCTAGGCTGAGTATTTCTAATGTTATTTAATTTGCTAATGTGCAGTAAATCCATCATTAATGGATCAGAGGATGCCTTGTATGCCAGACACAGGTCACCGCTTAGCATTTTGTAGGACACCGAGTATAGTGACAGGGCTTTGATTCGGTATGTGTAGGACATGTTTCAGGCCTTGTATCCTGTTAGTAAGGTATCTCTGTGGGCATTCAGTTGTTGTATGTGTCTGGACAGATGCATGCCAAAGGGGCATTATATTTAATGATTGCCCTAATGAGGGCTGAGTAAAGGAGGGCAATGACATTCCTAGATCCGGACACAATTTCTTTGTAAACTGTGCACTAAAGGAGTTTCTTACAATAGTCACATGTTGATTAAAAGTTAGGTCACTGTACACATAAATTCCCAAACTCTGAACAGCTGGGTCAACTCTTAGGGGCGTATTGTCAATGTGGTAGTTCCCTGGGTTAGATGACTTCCCAAAGGATACAGTAATGCATTTTTTTGGCATTTTGTTTCAGTCCATGACTTTGGCACCAATTTATTTGAAACAAACCTTCCTGCAGGAATGGTAAGTCATTTGGGGATTTGATGGCTTCTAGCTGTCAGTCAACTGACAACGTTTACTTCAGAAAAGTAGTTCCTTGTATCCTGTGGCAGTTTTTGGTTAAAACTGTATTTTGCCTTTATTGTCATAGGTTCTGTTTGTAATTAAGGGCACCCCAAACTTGCTAAATAGATTCACACTTTTTAAATGGAAGCATCATTTTTATTGGGTAGCAACAAAATTATGTACTCTTATGTACATCAGTTTGCCAGTCATGTCATTCAAACAACATTGGAACAGTTGGGTACGTGCCCAAGGAGTGGCGTATGGCAACTGTGGTCCCACTCCTGGCGGTAATTTCACGGACCCTTGAAATTATCACTTAATAAGCTTAACCTGCCTGGCAAGGTATGGAGGATGGAGAGGATCACAAATCCTACACAAAGACAGGGGGACTTGCAGACATTGGACCCGACTCCAGTTTTTGTCAGTCAAGGTGACCGCCTTTGAACTTGATGGTCACTCTTGAAACAGTCACCAAGGCCATTGATGAGGGAACAAAAGCCGCATACAGCCACACCGGTGCCCACATACAACTTACCCGAAACTTTACAGCTTAAATATAAAAGACCCACCTAAGCTGGAATATGGGACAGAAGCCAAATGTTAGAGAAACTGGCTAAGGCGAGAGACCAGGGTTAGGAGTTGCTGGTGCCCCCACAGGCCAAGCCCGGTCACAAGTGGTGTCGGGGGCTAAGTCTCTTGTGGTCAGGGTTGTCAGCAGCTACAGGCTTGACAAAGAGGACTACAGAGGAGAAACTGGAGCACTATAGACTGATGCAGCATTAAGTTTGCATATGTGGAAACAACAGTGGACTGAAGGAGCACTGTGGGGATCTCAACAACTGATAACTGGTGGCCTGAAAATGGTAAACAAAAATCTTGTCAAAACAAGCAAAAACATCCTCATCTCTACCATAAAGGTGGCCAAACCCTAAGCACAGAAGAGAGGTTATCCACTCAGAAGGGAAGAGATTATCATCAGGACTTTTCTTTGACACCTCACATTGCTAAAGTGGTTCATTACTACTTCTGCATTAAGACACCTGGATCATGAAGGAGATTCATGAAGACTCAATCATGATCATCAAGTCCCCTGTACTTTCACTTTATCAGACAAATATGATTCTCAGTAGTATGCCCTCATCTCGGGATGTGCATCACACACCGACAGCTGCAGCAGAGAGACCCCAAAAAAGTCTCACAAAAGGATAAAGGGACCAAAAAATCTGTTATTATATGCTGCCAGACTGAAGAAACTCCAGCTCTATTCAGTCGCATACCGCCTGCCTGGGAGGAGACCACCTGTGGATGATACAAGGCCATGTCCAACCCGGAATTAATGGACATGCTCCACCACAAAAAAAAAATCCAACTACTATCCAGATCAGCCGACTTACCAAGCCTTTAATGGGACTATATAAGGAGGATACTGGGAGGATAGATTTGTCACCCAGAGACTTTCCCACTCCTGGATAAAAAAATCCAAGTCCATGTCCATGGGAGCAGCCGCTGGCCTGCTTCTCAAGAGAAAGAAATCTTGTGGATGGATGGGGGGTTTACAGAATACTCCCGAATCATCTCTGTGTCACTGCTGGACAACAAACAACATAATGGGCACAGTATTTAACATAAGGGGTGGGGGAAGCCCTGAAAAACTTTGGGCTAGGCTTATAAATGCCTTAGGGCAGATAGCCTAGATAAAGGTAACTGTCCTAGGTCTAGATTTGTTTCAGTTTTGTAATTTTATTTAGCGTTTTTTATTTTTAATGTCCAATATTATCTTCAGTTACAAGGTACTGCTGTTGATGCTTAATTTGACCACATATGCCAGTATTGATTTTTGGTATCTTGTTTATCACTCTTTATTTTATTTAGAGACAGTAATATTTTTGGTTATTATTAAAGTCTTTCCAAGACTATGTGATGTTTGTCAGTGTTTAGGAAAGTAAGAATTGTATAGCTTTTGTCAGATATTGAAAGTGAAGACTTTTCAAATTCTGTGACAGAATGTGCACAACATTATCACAATAGGAATGGAGTTTTTCATGGTGAGTGTGCTTTCGTGCTAAGAATGGAATACTGTCATAACAGGAACGGAGCACTTTCATGGTGTATGTGCTTTTATACAATAAATAAGGTGCTTTCACTGTGAAAATACTTGGTGATCACTGCTTTTAAGAGGGGGGATCTTTTAAATGTTTAAGGTTGGAATCTCAATTAATACTGAACGTTTTACATGCACAGGTTTTGACTCAGACCTTATTTGGTCTGTACTGTGATTATAATACTATGTATAAATGTATTTGCAGTAATTTTCTTACTTTTTAATTTTTCTCAACTTTAACTTGGTTAATTAACGATAGACTGGTGTGATTGATTGCATGGTATTTTAAAATGGCATTCTGCTTCATGTTATTCTTTTTTGAAGACAAGGCATACATGGGGGGGCGGGTTAGAGAGGAGGAGGATGAAGAGGCTCACTGTAAGTAGTGAAGCAGAAAGACAACAAAGGAAGGTAGGGTAGCCAAGTCGCAAGTTGTAATGGTGCCGGTGACAAGGTAGCACAAAGCCAGTCTTCAGTGTATACCAGAACAAAGGAAAGGAGGGGCAGGCTTAGCCAGGTTGAGTAAAGATGTGATGGAGAATGTAGAAGGTGGGGGGGGGGGGCAGTGGTACTTCCCTTCCAGATGCCATGCTGGAAGGGAAGTAGGGCAGAGTGAGGAGAGCAGCAAACAGACAGCACAAAAAGCATGAATGATGACTTTACTAAAGGAGACTATAGTACAGGAACTAAATGGGCCACCTCACACAGTCTTCAGGAACACATCTGGTGTGCTGGCAAATCCCCTGAATGGAAGTTTTCAAAAGATTGCCAATCATTGTAGAACTGCTTCAATACCGGAAGACAACAACTGCAGTATCTTTGTATGAGCTGGAAGAGGAAAAATCCATGGAGTTTAAGCTTATTAGCTTATGAGCGACAAGTCTTGAAGGGAATCTTTAGGGAAAACCTGGCTGCTTTCAAATGGGTCAGCAGTCTGTAGGACAGTAGAAAACATGAGCTCATGTCAAGAAGTTGTCTATCAAACCTAGATCTAGTTTTGTGATTAGGATAAATATCATTGATTAAGTATTGGTTGATGTAGACTCTGTGATTTTCAGCAAGTCCTTTATTTCCCAGCTAGGTGATTGCTAGGACAACTATAAGGGTTAAGCATAGGGTCAGGAATAAGGAGTGAGATTGTTGCAGGGTTACGTGTTCCTCACTACAAACCTCTATGCCCTATCAATTTCGGGAATAAAAGTGACTAGTGGAGTGCTGCAGGAAATGGTCACTTTTGTCTGGTATTCTTCAATATGTTGTCTGGTATTCTTCAATATGTTTATTTCAGGCAAATCTGAGCAAATAATGTGATCATAAATTATCTGATGACAGTGTTTGGTACAGCAGGGAAAGATTGGGGGAAAAAGCCTAGGGAAGTATTGGGGATAGATTTGTAATAGCTGCTTAATGAAGCTGAAAGCTGGCAGTTGAGATTCATTGCGGACGAATGGAGAGCATCACACCTGAGCCCCAGCGACCCTAACTTGAGGTTATTTATTTAAGGGGGTGAAATTGAAGGCAATAGAGCAGGAAGAGGATCAAAGTACATAGAATGCATGTAGACTGGACCACCAGTGGCATAAGAGGGCAATGGTAGCAACCAACAGAATGCTGGGGGTGCTACATGCTAATTGCATACCTCCAGAAGGGTGGTAATGATATTACTGTACTCTGCTCTGCTGGGCCCTGCTCCACTCTCTCCTTGAGTACTCTGCATTTCTGGATGCCATACAAGAAGGAAATGAGGTTGCTGGAAGGAACCCAAAGGAAAGCCAACAGGGAAGAAGATAGGAGGAATGATTTGATTCCATTGCCAAGACATAATACGGATGCACTCCGCATGAGGATTGCACTTGCTTGTACAATAAGGGTGAGATGGTTATACACAAGTAAATACAAAAAGAAAAACTAAAGTAACTTACAAACTCCTTTTTTTCTAAGTAGAGATCAGATATCAGATAGACATGATATAGGTACAGAGGATCAAGTGATCTGCAGGAGCACTTGTTTACTGAGAAGAATTTGACCATTGTAATGCATTACTAACGTGGGTGGTGTAGAGTACACAGGTGAACAGGGTATGGTACAGGTAAGTTCTGAGGGAAGGGTAGACTAGTTAGGCATATTGATTATTCCTTCTGTCAAGAAAGCATAATGCAATGTAACTGGATGTGTTTATTTATTTTTTTTGGAGTTTATTCAGACTGGTTTTATTATTGCATCAAGACCAATATTGCACATGAAGCTTTGTAAATTGCATCTTGCCAACCAGCGTATCACTGACGAGTTGCTGACCCATATTTTATACTAGCTGTAGGTTACTGTTGCAGTGAGAAGTTGAACACCATTTACAAAGCTAATTTTTGCAGGGCATGTGCACCCTTGTAACCCTGCTATATTGGTTTTACCCCTGCATTTGAGGATGCAGTAAGTAAAAGAAAAGGGAATGGTACTGTTTGAAATATCAGGACCTGCTAGAGTGAGTCCTGAAATATGGAGACTGAATGGCTGAAAGATCAGACTTGTGCATGTGACGTCTTGAGATGCCATTTCTCTGAATATTCCCTTTTCTCTGAGGTATGGTGATCTCACAGTAGATATATGTAAGTTCTGGGAACATTTAGAGAGAAGAGTGATCTTCAAGATTTGCTCTTCTCCTGAGTTTTCTGTCTTTTTTTTTTTTTTTTTTGGCATGTCAGTAACTCAGCATTTTGAGTGCCAACATTTTAATAGGCAGCCAAAGGGAATTGCTTTTAACTGAAAAACAAGCATTCTCTTTACTTAGTGCAATCTGAGTGTTAAATGTCTTTAACATTTGGGATGTGAAGGTATTTCCCATCCATATGGGAGCTACATAGAGTTGTATCCCTTGCAAAAAAATAAAGTTAAGTTCAGATTATGTGAAAGTATGGGAATGAAGTTCAAAATAGATCGTTTTTTTTTGTAGGGATATTTATTTGCTATCATATGAAACATTGGGCAGTCCTCAACTTTTCTTCCACTTGCCCGCAAAAGGACACTACAACAGACATTACCCCATGGTACTTCAAGCCTGGCCATTTGCCAAACCAGTCAAGTTGTCAAACCATTTAGCATAGCATCCTCCCTATAAACCGCAGCAGTAGCACACAGCTGTAATCAAACTAGTTAAGATCGGTGTGCCTCCCATCCCCTCTTCACATTCTTCATAACATCCCTTTATCTTCTGCCATCATTACTTAGCTTTCCTTCTTTTATCCTTGTGTCCCACTCTGCTCTCCCTAGAAAGGTCACTGTGTGGCTCTCGTGTTTATTTTGATGTACTGTTTGAAGAATCGTACCTCCCTCCTTCTGACTTGTAGTTCATTATTTTTTTTTCTTTTTAATTTAATTTTTTTTTTTTAGCTTTTCTTCCATCTTGGTAAATCTTTATCCTCTCCAAGGCATTCTTTGATAGAAATCACCAGATATCTGACTGTTTACAAACTGGTGCCACTAACATCATTTTAATTATGGCTGTCGTCTCTGTGAGAGTTGCTTGTCCTACATTTTTTTATCTGTTTTTTCATCTCTCTCCTTTTAATTACCTGTTTCTTGAAATGCTCATTTCACTGTAGTAATGGCTTGGATCCTTAAATACTTAACCTGATTCAGAACAATAAACAGTCCTGACACTATTCCCACCCTGCCCCAAAAGACAGTACATATGACTTTACGCAATGGTACTTCAGTCCTGACAGTTTGCCAAGTCCTAGTGGCATTCTTTACAAACTTAACCAGTTACACTGGGTTATCAGTAATTATTTTTTTAATGACCTCTCCCCAATTATCCCCCTTCCTTCAGTCCAGTGAAATTACCTGTCTTCCCCTTCTGGTTAGGATTTATATCGGAGGAAAAGAGGTGTTGCTGAGAAGAGATTCCATGCTTAGTCTTTCTCTCTTCAACCTCACCCACCTCAACCTCAGCAGAGTTGCTACTAAAGCTAGATTTGTAACTGTAAAGAACTTTAACCTTCCTCTTGACAAAATAACAGGCAAGCCCAGCTGCAGCCACCAGTTTAATAAATGGTTAATGACTGTAGTTTCATAATCCACACCCCTGATCATCAAATAATAGTTATTCCTCCTCGTTGTACTGTGGAAGCAATTTAGTGCAGACCTTGGCACCCAGAGCTGGGTTTTCACTTCCGCTACTCGCATACTATGGCTGTCATCTCATCACTTTTTCCATATGGTGTTTACTTCAATGTTTGATTGCCATCAGCCACTGTTTATTGGACTTGAGCCCATTTGCTCCTTGGCTTTAAGTATTCTCAGCATGGGTAAAACCTCTAAGGCTATCATCCAAGCAGCCATGAGTTTGCATTGTGTTCAGCTAGCATCCTGGTAATTAGGCCATATGTTGTAGGTTCTAACTTCTTGGGTGGAAAACGAGTAGCCCATATCACTGTAGGATGCACTGTACCCTTCCTGTGTAAGTGCAACCTCCAGTACACCTATGATGATGGCTAATATGTAAGCACCTTGGTGGCAAAATTTCTTTGCATTACCACCCCCCCTAAGGGTTTATGGCATTGAATGGCTCTTTTCCACACTCTGCCCACCAGGAGAAGCATACCCATGCTAGCTCCAGTAGCTTACTGAAATACTAATCAAACCCTGGGTCTCCTTGGTTGTAGTCAGTACATTGTCTGTATTTGCTAGTGGAGTGAAGTAATTTCATCTTAGCCATATCACAAGACTGATATATCCGTTTAGTTTGTATTGTACAAATAAGATTTATACTGTATAGCTGCAGGCTATTTGTAGAAATTGGCTGCCAGTGGTTTTAAAGTTTTACCCATTTTGGAAGGAGAACAGCGCCTTCCACTGTAGTCCTAAAAGCAGTAATTAAAATGTGTTCTGATTATTGTAGACACATATGCAGACACTAATGCTAAGCATTTTCTAGGATGGGTTAATAACTTTCCATTGTCCTGAATGTGTGTGCAAATGTGTGTGTATTTTTAAGGTAGTGCAGACTCCAGACAGCCCCTTCTGGTATGCCAGAAACAGTTACTGCAATGTCTTACAAACCTTTAACTGTAGGTTTATTTTAAAGGTAGCAATAGCTTGTGCAGTAACTTTTCAAAAGGTGGAAGCCAGCAATTGAAATTATTCCAGTTCAGCATGCATACTGTTAAGCTAATAAGTAAACCACCAGCCATAAACATTTACAATTGAATAATAACATTCTTGAAATAAAACTTAACATTAAAGTATGCATTTTGTAAAATTTAAATGTTCAAACAGTTTTACAGTTGCACAAAGAAATGCCAACTAATTTGTTTTAAACAGGCAAGTGGCCCAAAGGATTCTTTTAAAACACATTTTGCCCTGTCACTGCCAGTAGCTAAAAGATTTGTTGAATTCTAACTGACGTAGAAAGCCAAACTGCAGTGGCATTGTTTC
>NC_056737.1:192885364-193002864 GCF_019279795.1 Protopterus annectens
CTGTTGAACAATGTGTATATGTGCATGTGTTTGCATACATGTGTATAATATACGTATGTGCCTACACCATTTGTGTATATACATTTATATTTTTATTTATATATATATATATATATATTTATATTGTGTACACACACACACACACACACACACACACATATACACAGTATGTATGGGCAGGCAAACAATATAGGTCTGAGGTGCAAAATGATTGAGTCAATCAGTATTTTGATCTCCCTTATGATAGTAAAGTTGAACATTTGTGCTACAGTGATGTGTGTTTGGCTGTGTTAAATATGTGATTGTGTATGTTGTACTGTTTGTTGGTGTGGGTAGGGTGCATGTAGTTAGTTTATCTTCTGGCTGGTGTGGCTTTCTTTCATGTGCCGGCAGTGATTGCAATCTGTAGGCAGATGTCTCACTTTGAGTTGGTTTGCCTTGCACAGAAGCTTGGCAGATTTTTACTTTGGTTTCCCTGGAGGTTCGGTGTTTGTGCTGGTATTTTTGTGAATTTAGTATTTAAGTAGAGCTGCTTTTTTGGGATTGTCTACCTGAGTATTTTGATAATTTGCGGTATGCTTATATAATCATGCACAAGTGTGTGTGTGTGTGTGTGTGTGTGTGCACTTTAAGAATGCAGTTCTTCACTGTACTTTGTTCAGGCAGTTGGTTACATTCCTTAAAAAGTGACAAGGTTGGTTATTTGCGAGTATTGCGTATCACCGATAAAAAGATGAGTTGAGTGAGCAGGTTTAAAAAGACAGCAAGCAGGGTAAGGTGGAAACACTGTTCAACTGACTCGATCCAACACTTTTTTAGTGTACTAAGCTTCTGTACTAGTACTGCTTCTATTAAGACACGCATGTTAAAAGGAGATGTAGTTTGATTGGATTGCACAGCTAGTCTTATAAAGGCCCCTGTGGTCGTTATCTTAGTATATACCTATGAACCTGTGCACTTAAGTCTGAGTTTTAATGCTGGTGTTCGGAATGCATATGTTTTATAAGACAGTACAGGTTATATTTGTTATAGTTGCCCTTTCCCAGAAACATTAGGTTTTGGTGTCCTCTGCTGTTTTCCAAACATGCTAGGTGTTTATAGCCTTTACCTCCGTTGTTTCCCCTAACATTGTTAGGTGTTGATTGATGGCCTTTGCCACTATTCCACCCCAAATACAGTAGGTGTCATCATGCTTTGCCACTGTTCCACCCCAAACACGTTGGGTGTTTGTGGCCCTTGCCTTGGTTCCATAAGTTGCTAAACTGATACTTTGTTGTGTTTGTAAAAGAACTAGCAATATGCAGACAGTTACACATGAGTGTTGCTGTTGTCCTGTTTCTTCACTCAGGGAGGACATTTTTGGTGACACACCTAACATGCACTGCCTTTTCTCTGCTTACTGTAACATAATTGCTGACCATTGCTCCAGCAGGCAGCTGTAGGTGGTACCAATTGTCTGCCCCCTCCGCCAAGAATATTCACTGGATTTGTGTCCACAGCTGCTTGTAGACTAAGAATTTTTGAAATTCTGGCCTAACTTTAAACTCACTTAAAGGTAGCGCCTCTTTAAGAATACAGCAGTCAGTGCGTGCTTCTAACAAGTAACCAAAAGTACATCATGCTTTGAGTAAAGGTTCTTCTCTGAAAGAGCCTTCATACCTCTAAATTGTCTTTCTTCTTTACTGACATGAGCAGAAGTAACCATTTTCTTGTGCATCTTTTGTAGCATTCCAGTTTTGCAGGAGAGGAGTTACCCTACCAGATGTGTTCTCTTTTGCTAAGTTGCTGAGAGTGAGTGAGCATGCACCACTTTGCTGTTATGTGCTGACATTTTCATCCAGTAGTATGCTTTCTGCTGCATTCTGCCACCATTGCCACCATAGAGTTAACGGTCTGCAAAAAAAAAAAAAAAAAAAAATTTAACAAATCTAATGCTACTAGTATTACATGATATTGTGCCAGAAACCCTGAGATGATCGACACCTGGGCTGCGTCTCTGTCCTCATTGCTTACCTACCTGTAAAGCCTAAAGGGTTTCTTTTCTTCACTGGCATGTCTGCTGTTGCGGTGCTCTGAACAGTTTTTGAGTATGTGGACAGTTATTACTTGAATCAGAATATGTCCATCTATATCACTGCTGCAGTATTTGCTACAGAAGGTATGTCTCACCCTGAGCATCCCATCAGTTGGCCATTATAAATAAGCTTAAGAGATCTCATCTACTCTGTATGTCACATTTATGCTCCCTGTACAGAGCGTAAGGCATAAAAAGGACATACAGATGCAGTTACCTAGAACTTTTGCCACCAGGTTGAACACCATTTTGCCAGTTGATTTGCTCTTTTTGTTGCTGTGCATATTTTATGTTAGGTAGTCCAATCTCACCTTCATTTCTACATATGGGTTCAGAACCGATCCTCAGCTCCGACTCGGCCGATTTTCAAGCTCGAAGACTTCTGGTTGGCTCGTGGCTAAGCAGGTATTCCATGGTGCACCAGTGCAATCCCCAGATCTCGTTTGCCACATCGACGAGTTCGGATGTGCTTCTCTTGGCTCTGGCTAAGTATTTTGCAATTTTTCCATTCATAAGTGGCTTTTTGCATATTTACTGTTATTTAGTGGAATTATATATATATATATATATATATATATATATATATATATATATATATATATATATATATATATATATATATATAGACCTTTACCTAAATTGTCCTGTGGACTTGTTTGACCTTAGTAGTTAGTATCCTGTATACCAGTAGTTAGGCGCAGTTGCACTTTTTTGCCTAGATCGTTAGTTTTGGCTGTTTTTCGCCTTTCTTAATCAACAGGGGCTCCTGTTGATTTTATTGTACTGTTAACTTGTTGTCTTTGGCAGGGATCTGCTAAAGTTGTATATTAGGATTGCTGTTGCAAATTTTTTCCTGTGTTATTCCTGCGTGTGTGTCTGTTATATACTTGGTCTGTTTGACTTAGAAGACCTAGTTTCTACTACACCGGGCTAGGCCCGTTTAACTTAGAGGACCTAGTCCTTGTGTAACTCTACTATTTGTATTTTTCACATCTAAGAATTTTTCTGTGTGTATGTGTTAAAATAACTTGGTCTGTTTTAGTTGGAAGATCTAGTTTTCTCTTACACCAGGCTATGCCCGTTTAACTTAGAGGACCTAGTCCTCGTGTAACTCTTCTGCAGGGCTAGGCCTGTTTTAGTTAGAGGACCTAGTCCTCAGTTATTCCCTCTTTCCCTATTTCTCCTCTGGTTTTGTGTGTGTGTCTGCAATGTCTAAGGATAGCAAGGAGCATAAACCCTCTGGGTTCAAAAAATACATGAAATGCTCCCAGAAAATGTCATTAACGGACGGCCATAGTAGCTGTGTCTACTGCTTGGGAGCCATCCATTTGCAGGAATCATGCTTATTCTGTCATGCTTTCTCTCCTAGAGTGTTGCAGGAGAGAAAGAACAAGCTGATACTCAGGGGTCTTCTGAAACCAACCTTTGAGGAAGCCTTATCTAGTTTGCCGGCTTCTTCTGCCAAGTCTACAAAATCCAGATCTGACTCTAAATCTAAAGCTTCAAAAAGGCCTTCTCTGGCACCGGCTGGTGTCTCGGAGCTGCCTTCCAAATTAAAAAAATCTGCCTCCTCGACTCCTCAGTCTTCAGAGCTGAAGGAGAGCACCATGGTACCAGAGTCGGTCACAAGTGCTTCGGTGCCGACTTCTGAACCTTTGGAAATAGCAGTTTACTCTACTGCTCGGAGCCGGTCTGTAGAATACCTACCTCCATGCTAATCAAGTCTCCAGTGCCTGCTAAGTCGAGATCCCCTACTTTATCTTCCAGATCTTCCAGGTACCTTTCAGAAGAAGATGTGGAGAGGGCAGTACTGAGACTCCCGAAGTCGTCTGCTCTGCCTAAATTTTTGTTGGCTCTGACCCAGTCGGCTCCGGAGTCACTCGAGCCAGTTTTGCCCTCATCTGTGATTCCTCCTCCGAGCCATGTTGGCCTTTCGGAGCCAGAGTGCTTGTTACCAATGGAGGAACCCTCGGTTCCGGCTCCCCTTGCTGCTGCATTGGAGCAGAGTTCAGCTCCATCCGTCATGTCCAGGGACCGAAGCTCTTCTGTCAGTGCTGATGGGGAGGGTTTGAATCTATCTTCGGTTCCGAGCCTTCCTCTCAGTGCTTCCGCCAGGGTGAGCTCAGACCCTGCATCTATCTCGGAGTCGATGGCTCTGGCTCCAGCGCCATCCTTTGTCTCTTCGGAGCGGGGGAGGTCTTCGGAGCTGGAGAGGTCGGCTTTTGAGTGATGAGGAGTGTGCTGTCTCAATCTACAGCCCCTGCCAGTGGTACAAGCACTCTTCCCCCCCAGGGCTCCCACTTCAGTCTTAGTATCTACTCTCTCCGGAGACAGCAGAGACCCGCAGCCTCAGGAGCCAGCAGCTGGTGGTCCCCACTCTTCTGAGGCCTCCCCAGAAGGTCCCTTCGAGGAGCCTTCTCGGAAGAGGGTATGCAAGAGGAAGCATGTGTGTTCTTAGTAGCTATTATGTCAGCTTGATGTGTATCTGAGCTACAAGCCGTGTCTATTAAGCCACCTTATTTAATCTTTCATAAAGACAGGGTATCCTTACTTACCCATCCTTCATTTGTTCCCAAAGTTTGTTCTGCTACCACCTTAAATCACTGCATTGAACTTCCAGTTTTCTTTCCCAATCACTGTAATGCAGCTGAATAGCGTTTCCACCAGCTGGACATTCATAGACAGCTACGTTTTTATTTGCAATGGACCAAAGAATTTCAGAAGTCAGACCAGTTATTCATTTCTTTTTCCGACTCCAGATTGGGCGTACCAGTTTCTAAGTTGACATTGTCAAATTGGATTTCTAGTTGCATAGCCTTCATTTACAATTTGGAGGGTAGACCTTTACCCCACAGGATCAAGGCTCACTCTACCAAGTCTGTCTACCTCTGCAGCTTTTCAAGCCAGGGTACCACTTGATCATATCTGTGCAGCAATGTGGGCTACCCCTCACTCCTTTATTACTCATTATAAGTTGGATTTGGCATCCAGGGTAGAGCATCCTTTGGCTCCACGGTGCTCAGGAGTATTTTCCAATGAGCCACCCAAGAATAAGGCGCTAGGGACGCTGTCCCATATGTAAAAATGAAGGTGAGATTGGACTACACATCATAAAGAAGTTATGTACTCACCATAACGTTCCATGTTGGTAGCCCATCTCACCCTTCATTTTTACCAATCCGCCCTCCTGCCCCCATCCTAGAAGATCTGGAGGTAATAATAATTTAATTCTCTTGGTTGGTGACACTTTAGTATTGGTTTGTTGGTTAGGGGGTTTTCTGTTTCTAGCGAGCAACAAACAATATCTGGGGATTGCACGGGTGCACCATGGGATACCTGCTTAGCCACGGGCCAACCAGAAGTCTTTGAGCTTGAAAATCGTCCGAGGCCTCGGCTCCGAACCCATATGTAAAAATGAAGGGTGAGATGGACTACCAACATGGAATGTTATGGTGAGTACATAACTTCTTTTTATCACTACCTAGAGTTTGTTCATAGGTTTATAGGTTCATAGATTAGTACTAAGCTAACTGCCCTTGCGAGCCATTTTAAGCCTAGCCAGTTACCCTTGTGAGACTCAAACCCTGCACCTTGTGTTGTAAGACAAACACCTTAACCATTAGGCCACCCTCCCAACCCTCGTCAATGTGGGAGGCAGAATCCCCATAAGGTAGTCATAAACAATGTCTTTTTTGTTTGCACGCTTCCCATGACCATAGCTCTTGTAGTATCCGTAAGCCATTTGTGCTTAAGACATGCAGAAGCCGTTTGTCTTCCCTAGCTGTGTATCTCTACAACCAACGGTTTAGACAGTTAGCCCAGGGTACCATGGAGGAATCCTTTAACCTTGAGATACTCCTGCTAGGTAAGAGAAGGCCAAGAAGTCTTGGTTGGGTTCTTTCGCATATCCTCTGAGGCTTTGCCAGACATCTGTGTAGTTGATTTATCTTGTAGGGTCCTAGAGGGATTCTGCAGATATTGGTCAGGGAGGAAGTTCCTGTTTCTCTTCTCGAATCTCGCCAAGGGTCTGAACTTCTGGTATTTGTTAAGGCTGATGCCCTTTCTAAGAAAAGACAATAACTGAAGCATGTTTTGGTCTGCCCTATGGATTCTCGAAGGGAATGGCAAGAGTTTACTCAAGGCTTGTTCACTACCTTAATGGCCCTAAAGCCTGGTTCTGATGAAGAGGAGTCTGTTAACCCGAGTCTCCTTTCAAGGAATCGTCCTTTGTGGGGCACAGTTGCTAGGATGGAATTCTTTAAATGGGATTCTTAAGTGTCTGATATTGAGAAGATTTTGAGTTTCTTCCGGTGGCTAATCCTAAACCATTGGCAGTTCCTCCTGTGTTGGCTGCCTTGTTAGATATTTTCATTGCTGCTTCCTAGTCTGCTGATTCTCAGCCTCCCGCTCCTAAAAAAACTGATAGGTTCTGCAAGGTTCCTGAGGATTGTCTGTTTTTATTTAAATGACCTTCTGCTGATCCTGCTGTGGTAAGTCTTTTCTGACAAACCTTCTAAACTTTTGCCATCTGGTAAGGATTGCAGAGCAATGGAGAGGATTGGCAAGGTTTACACTCCTTCTACTTTATCCTTTAGGGCTATTAATTACCAGACTCACATGACCAGGTATGCTGTGGCCTTAATTGCTCAGGCTTGTCAGATTATCTTTGACCTGACCTCCCTGATTCTGATGGCAAATCCTCTGCCTTATCTTTTTAGGTTCTGCTTCGAGTGGCTTGCCACTCTGTGTAGCTATGATGCTGCTGATGCCTCTTCTAGAGCTGTGGCTTTTGGGTCCATCATGAGGCATTATTCTTGGCTTCATCTTCAGTCTCTTGCTGAGGATATTAAGGCTAAGTTGTTGGCTGCTCCTTTGGATAACAATCTTTTTGAGACTGCTGCTGCTGATGACATGTTTCTCTTCAAGAGAAAGGCAAAGCCTGCAAAACCTTTGTTTCTCCTATCCCAAAGTTCCAGAGGAATTATCCTTCTAGGCGAAAAAGGTATTATACCGAAAGTGCTTATCCGGTTTGAGCTAGTGTGTTTATTTTATTTTATCTTATCATATATTTTATTAAAGTTTTCAAGTTTTAAGTGTTTTTAAGTGGAATTGGTGGCAGAACCATTTGTTTTTGGGGAATTATCCTTCTAGGTCTGATTTTGTGCATAGGCAACCCCGCCAGTCCTCTAAGGGCAAGAAGGGTCGGAGGCAGGCCCATCTGCAAAGGCATCTCAGATTTCTGTCGCCCAAAGACCTCCTTTATCTGATAACCCTGCTTCTCTGACAGTTCATGCCCCCCCCCCCCTTTTTGACCAGGTTAATTTGTTCCTTAGCCTCTCCTTTTGTCATTCAAAATTTGCACCTCAACACTTCAGATTGTTGGGTTCTTTCTGTCATCTGTCAGGGTTACTGCATGGTATGGAAATCTCTCCCTTTTTTTTCTTGGATTCCTCAACCTCCTCTAGAGCAGCTTCCTCATTTTCCTGGAGGTTGTAAGGACTGTTTTGAACCAAGGGACCATTCAACCTGTCCCTCACTTCCAAGTGGGAAGGTTGTTTTATTCCAGGATGTTCCTGGTTCCTCAAAAGGAGGGCACATGGATTTTGGATATCTTCCGGCTCAACACCTTTCTCGAGATACCTTCTTTTCGGATGGTTACTCCTCAGACTCTGTTTCCTCTATTACCCAAGGCTTTTCTGGTGTCCTTGGATCTGAAAGATGCTTACCTTATCCTTACTCACCCTCTCTTCAGGAAGTTTTTACTTTTGTCTGTGTGTCTCTCTCATTTTCAGTTATCTGCTTTGCCCTTTGGCCTCTGTACTGCCCCAATGGTATTCATAAAATGCTTAGCTCCCATGATTGCCTTCTGCAGACTCCAAGGCATTCAGACTTTTTCCTTCTCTAGACAACCGGTTGCTTCATGCGCCTTCTACCAGTTGATTGTTGCAGGATCTACAATTCATCATCTCTTCTTGAAAGTCTGGGGTTTACTATGAACTTTTAAAAATCTGTTCTGACTCCCTGTCATGATTGTGTGAATCTGGGACGCAGGATTCATATGGTGCCAATGTAGGCCTCTCTTCTGCCTCCAACGGTATTATCATTGACCACCTTCCTTCAGTACTGCCATGCCAGCCAGGGAGTTTCTTCAGGTTCTGGGATATGGCCTCTTCTGTTCAGATGCTTCCTCTTGCCAGACTGCATATGCAGAAGCTTCAGTAGTACATCAGGTTGATTTGGCTACAGCATCGCCACCCTCTGAATTTCAGTGTACTTCTTCTTCCCTGTACCAAGAAGGAATTTGAGTGGTGGGTTCACCAGTTTATTCTCCAACCAGGCCAGCCTTTTCAGCCACTAGTCTGTTCTCAAATGCTGTTCAATGAGGCCTCTGAGATGGGGGGGGGGGTGCTCTCCTTGTCTCCTGAAAGTTCAGGGTCTTGGGCCTCCCTATCAGAAATCATACCATATCAGAGATGAGGGCTCTGATTGTGGCCCTTCAGGCTTTTCGCCCCATAGTCTGGCTGGACCCCTTGAAGATGTACACAGAACACTACATTGATTTGGTATTTCAACAAGCAGGGGCATGAAATCTTAGCTCCTCTGCAGGATGGCGTTTCAGGCTTGCAAAGTGGCTCTGTTATCAGTTAACTCTTCAGGCAGTATACGTTCCTTCAGAGTATAATCTTGTGGCAGTCTCTCTGAGCAGGTCCAAAACACAGGCTCACAAATGGATACTTCACAGAGATGTGTTTCTGGACATTGTTCATCAGTAGGTATTCCTCGGGTAGATCTTTTTGCCTCCCCATTGGCCAGGCAGCTTCCTCTCTTCTGTTCTAGAGTGCCATGCCATCTGGCCTGGAAGATGGACACATCCTTTCCTTGGAAGGGGAGGTTTCTTTATGCTTTCCCTCCTCTTCCTGTACTTCCAAGAGTCCTGCAGAGGATTCAGCTGGACTCCCCAAAAATCTTGCTAGTGACTCCCTTTTGGCTGAGACACCTGTTCCTTCTTTTAATGCATCTGGCCAGGAGCAGTCATGACAAGTTACCTCAGTTTGGATCTTCTCATCCATTACAAGGGGTCTCTCATCCATCCTCACTTGTCCACTTTGCAACTGACATTATGGGTGATAGGGTTTTGATCCCTTTCAGACACCTCTTTTCTGAGGATGTGCTCAGGGTTTTACAGTAGGCAAGAAAATCCACAACTGGAAAATCGTATGTCCAAATGGAAGAGATTTTCTGTCCGATGTTGTACTCATAATCTGGACCCTTTTTCAGTGGGGATCCATATGGTCCTCTCATTTCCATGAGTTGCTCCAGTCTGGCTTGGCTTGTTCTGTGAAGGCCCATTTGTCAGCCATTTCTGCTTGTCTGCCCTTGAATCCTCCTTTGATTTCTTATTTTGAGGTCTAGCAATTTCTTAAAGGCATCCTGCATATTAGGCCTCCAAGAAAGCCTATTCTCCATGGGAGCTTAATTTTGCTTTGGGCCTGCAGATTCTGCTTCTTTGCAACATTGTACCTGGAAGACTGTTGTGTTGCTGGCCATTCCTCCTTTTTTGGTTTTCACAGGGACAGGGTGTCCCTTCGTACTATTCCTTTTATGTCCAAGGTAGTCAGTGAGCTGTCCTTCAATCAGTTGGTACAACTCCCTTCCTTTTCCCCTTTAGTCTGCTACTGAGATGTCCTGAATACCTTGGATTTGCACAGATGGCTCAGGTATTACTTGAATAAAACTAGGACTTTTCGGAAGTCTGATCAGCTTTGTTTCCTTTCATCCCAGGTCTTTGGGTCTAAGCAAACCATCTGGTCCTGGATATTCAAGTCCATTTCCTTTTGTTCTTTTCATAGCAAATCTGTTTGCTTCTGTTAAAGCTCTAGAGCTCGTTCAGTTAGGGCTGTTGCCTCTTCTGGTGCTTTCTTCAAGGGGTTGGACACCAATTCCATCCTTGAAGCTGCTACATGACTTCCGTACATACATTTACTAAGCATTCATTTGGATATGGTTTTTAGGGCCTGATCAGGTGTTGCGGAAACCATTTTGTGTGGGTTTGAGGGCTTTTCTCTACCTTCCACCTCCCATTCTGTTTCCTGAGCTTTTTTCCCCTCCCTTCTGTACAGAGTACTGCAACAGTGATATAGATGGACATGCAGTATTTACTCCCTCCCTCCCACCCCCTCTTGTTTGTTCTGCATTTTTTCCTTCTGGATGTGCATAGACTCCTTTTATCTTATGATTGATCTGTTATGGGGCAATTCATTTCTAGGTAGTTGCATCTGTACATCCCTTTTTATGCACTATGTTCTGTGTGGGGAGCAGAAATGTGACAGGTGGCGCAAACAAGATCTCTTTTAAGCTTATTTATACTGGCCGAGCAATGGTGGTGGGACATCCCTTGTGTACCGAATACTACAGCAGTGAAGAGAAGGACATCTACTGTTATTGTAAGATTTTTACATAACTGTATTTTCTGCCATGTACTTCAGCTCTGACTTTTACTCACTGTGACATTTGCAGTCTTTGCTAGCAGTGACTAAATCCCAAAGTATTGGCCTTCAGCTTCAAGTTGCAAGTCTTGTAGTTCAAGCTGCAAGTCGTCTTGTTTTTGTTGTTGTGTCTTTTGGCTTTTCCTAGTTAGGGGTCTCCACAGTGGAACTTCGGTCCGCTAATGATTGGCTGTAGATTTTTACATGCCGAGTTGCCAGCCCTGACGCAAAACCTTCAATGAAGGTACGCCCATTCACGCATGTCTCCACACAGAAGACGCTTTAGCTGAGAATCAAACAGGACAACATCTTACTGTGAGGTGACAATGCTACAAGTCTTCTAGTCATCTCAAAAGCATACAAGTGCCTTTAAAGCGTGGTTACCTGACACATTTTTCTTTTCTGTAAATCATTGTTTGCCTAAAGAGGGTCAGCATTTTTGGAACTATGTTGGAGGATTAAAGCTCTAAACTGTTAATGAGCTGCTTTCCGTAACCGAGTATAGGGTTTGATTCCTTCTACCTCTGTTTGCCAGCTGTGTGAATCTGAGAATACCACTTAACCAGACAGTACTCCTGGGCCAACCCTGAAAAGGGATACTTGTGTCCTGCTGGCTTACCTAGTTAAGAAATGTATAAAATAAGGGTAAAAATTGTCCAGTACATATTGGTGTATTGCCTGATTCAAGCAGGTAACTGCATCTGCAGTTTGTTTTTGTTTACCTGTGTGCAGAGTATCACTGTGCTATTCCTTAAACACTATTTCAGCAGTGACAGACCTTTGTTTCACTCTTGCTATTAATATGAGCAATTTTTTTTTTTTTACAAGTCAGTATTTTAACAATGTTAATTACATAGACAGTGCAAGCACTGCACATGGACATTGCAGGGTAAACTGTATGGCTGAAGGGCCATTGCCATTTGGTGAAGGGCTACAGAGGAGCCATATTTGTTACTGACTGAGCAGTGTTGAACCTTGTGGTGTTCACTATGTAAATGAGTAGTACTGCATGTAGGTGTGTTGAGCTGTAGTCCACACAGAGCAGCATGTTGTGGGGCAGCCCATTGTAGCTGTACCAATTGGGACTTCTACTATCCAGCTCAGGCACCTGGAAGCATGCGGCCTAGCACAGCATCAGCTCTTGGCACCCAGCTGCAGTGGTGAGAATACAAACTTCTTACTCTGGCCCGAACATAGTCTGCATCTGAGGCAGAAGTCACCTGCTAGTGAGACAGGCACAGTATGCATCTACTTGATTACTTTGTCTCTCTCACTTTGGCAGAATTATTTGCCCATGTTACAAGAGCAGAGGCTTCTACAGCTATTGCAGAAATAGTATTGATCAGCCGTAGTATTTGTATACCCTGTAGAAACTTCCTATTGAAAACCTATATAAGCTTGCTGTCTAGCTGAATTTAGATACACTACGAAGCTTGCCATACAGAATCCCTAGTGTCGCTGTTTTGTGATCCGTTATTTTACTATTCACCATACACACTTTGAAACCATTCGCAGAACCAACAAGATAAGTATATACATTTATCTTTTCTTTCAGATTTTTGGAGCAGTGCCAAATTAGAGCACAGCCTGCATTACTGGACACCACTGCCTGAGAAGCAGTCCTTTTTCTGTGCAGTTCAGGAATTGTCCTAGTGTACAACCTAGCGTGCTGTTGAAACTGCTGTGTGCAGTAGTCAGAGCTCTAGTTTTGTGTATTGTGTACTGGGATTGTTCAGTGTGCTACATGTAAATTACTGCCGCACTAATGTTGTATTAGCTACATAATTCTCAATTAATCAGATGGCTTCTCCAGCAAATTGGCTTCCATCTGTCCACCTTCTGTTATGTGACCATGCAATTTTTATGACTGTAGGTACATATCTTGATGGCTAGCTGTTACGTACATTAGAAATCTTTCTGAAAACATTTTCTTAGCTAAGTAAATTGAAATGAGTGGAAAAATGAATGAGGATGACACCCAGGCAAGTCTGCCTGCCCCACAGCTTCATATTGCTTCAACAGACATTAGCTCGCTCTGCAGTTGTAATACTGCTGCTGTCGGCAGGCTGTCCCACACCCCACCCCTGCTGTACTCCGAAGGAAACATTTTATGTGGTAGAGATTAAAACATTACTCAGTTGTTGATTCTCATACCTATTATTCTTTGATGGCGTGGGTAGGCTAGTCATTGGGTGATTTTCAGCCACAGCCTGGGTGCAGAAGGCACAAATGTACAAGCAAAAAACTCAAGTACTTAGTTACTATCTGGCAACCTTCTGCTCATACCTACATTTAACTCTGAAGAGCTTGGAAGTGCATGGTAAGGCAGTATTGCTGCTAACTGCATTTATCTGAAACCTGCGGCAACCTTTCTGATTCTTCACGTCGGTTATTTCTATGCTTTAGCGATCTTTCATTTCTACGTCTAAGATTTTCTTGCCTCGTTTAGATCTTTACTTTCTGCTTTTCTTCTAATTCTCCTGGCACTATCTGTCCATACCAAACCACCAGTCCCACTTGTAGTTTTGTATTTCCCTCAAATATGACTCTGGTCATTAACCCTTCTGCAACTAATCTTATTTCAATAACTTTACAAATAATACTTAGAAGTTCCATCTATTGCATCTTTCAAACTAAACTATAGATTCTGTAGTACTTTTGGTTATTTACTTCTAGTTATCTGTAACCTGCATTATGATTATACATTTTAATCACCACTAAGAAACTGAACTGGTAAAATCTGTATCCCCATATTCCTCTCCATTAACAGTCTGTTACATTTGCATGTTTTGTTATTCCCACTCTTGTACCTTAACTACGTACTCTCACCATATACTTATTCTCCTCTTTCATTAAGTAACCTTAGAAGAGTGAAATTGCTTATCTTCCAATATATATAACATCTGTCTGCCATTGCTTGCAGCAAATTTGACTGAGCTACATTTCCGTCTGTGCCCACAGATTAAAGAGTTTAACCTTCATTAGGTTTCAATAGTCCTCCTCCTCCCTTGTATTGGTTAATTGTGTTTTCCTTGGAGATGGCTTTGCGCTTTCATTTCCTAGTACAATTACTCTGAGAACCCCTGCATTCTCTGCATACCTTCTGTCTTGTCAGTATTAGTGTCAAAACAGGTATGCATCTCTTCTCCCAATTCTTTTTTAAAGGAAAACTCCACCTTCTCCTGCAGTTTAACTTGACTCTTAAGTTGCTTTCTCCCTAGAATATGATTCCAGTACTGTGTAGGTACCTGAAACGTGCTTGTACTTTATAAAATTTTAATTTCCTGTCTTTGGTATCAATGGAAGGGAAAGACCACCCACTTTTTTAAGCTTAACTTATCACATAAGTTGCAGAGGAATTTGTCTAAACCTCCATGACATACCAGACAGAGAAATTTGTAGTCAGGAGCTCAGGCTGCTGTAAATAAGACAGAGAGGTGTGAAACTGTTTTTCATTGTCTTTATTGCAGAGAGAGAGAACTTACACTGATTCACAGCTATTTACAATGTAACCATGCTGTTCATAGCAAAACAGTGCAATTGTATCAGTCAGTGGTTCAAAGGCAGTTGTCACCTCTTTTGACAAATTGACATAAGTATCACAGTATTGAAATGCTAAGCTTTAAACTTTAAATGTTTGTTTATACTACTTTACATTTTAAGATGACTTGAATGTAGTATCAAGGATGTCTGTGACATTTAGAGAAAAGTCAGACAATATTTGTTTTTGACATTCTTGCAAAGTAGGGGAGGAGGCTGTAAATTCATCTTGGACTACAAAAAGATACTTTGAACAAAGGCCTGCAGTATAGCAACTGTTCTGCTTGCAGCTGTATAATTCCTTAGTATACTATAAAACACACAAACGAAGGCCATTCAAGAAATAAAAGCAGTCCTGTTACAGATGACAGTGATTGACACTAATCCCATTATATGCCAATGGAATGGGATTACAGCACTGTTTCCTTGTGTCTGGCATGACCCATATAAAGCAGACTTGAAATGGATTATGGGAAAGAGAAAGGCGTGAAGTAGAAAAATAAGACCACATTGATATATCAAGCCCCATTGGTAGCCATTTTGCAGAAAACATTAAAATTCTATAAGACGCAGCCAGAGCGATTTTAAGATTTTAAATTAACTCAGTAAACCGAGATAGAGAAAAAATAGATCTTTTAGTTATAAGGCAGAGTTTTCCTTTAAGGTTTTGTATTTTCCCTTTAATTGTTTTTTACTAACGTTTGCACTTAACTTTGTCTAAGTTTTTACAGTTTTATTAGTATTTTTATTCTTGCCTAGTGCTACATCTTTTTGTTGGATTTTTTCTCCCAGGGTCTCCAGTGCAAATGTGCTTAGTTTGTCTTTCCAAGTGTAAAACAAAGTTAAAAAAATATATTTTTACAGTTCCTCCACGTCCTGTGTAGCATGTGCAGACTAGAACATGCACATTTTTAAATCTTACTCAGGTGGGTTTCTGCAATACTGTGTCCATTAAGTAGGGGTAAAGGCCGACTCCTCCTTTTTTCATTATTGGTAGAGGTTTAAGTAATCTGGGAAAAAAACTTAATGATTTGCTTTAGTCAATGCATGTAGGCTGTTTCAAAGGGGTCTATATCAGCTTAGCGAACACTAGTTGATCGACCCCTAAAGGTTGAACAACCGAAATAGCGAAGACACGGAACAGTGATTTTTTTCCCCCGGGAAAAAAATTGCTGTTCCACAAAAAAAAAAAAAAAATGAAAACACAACATAAAAGGGGGCTTCGCCCCTCCCCTACTTAAATATACCAACTCTGAGATCGCACCACAGTGGAGGAAATGGCAAACTCCCGACAATGGCCCAGCGATTATTTTCCCTAGGAAAAAAAAATCACTGTTCCGTGTCTTCACTATTCGACCTTTAGGAGTCAATCAACTAGTATTCGCTGTTATCACCTTTTGATAAGCTGATATACACCCCTTTCAAAGTATTTGGCAAAAGATGAAATGGACTATAACTCCTTTGGCTTACTGTGGACCTTAAATCTGTTGTATCCGGGAGGAATCTTGTTTGGAGCTGCATGGTGTGCAGTTTTGCACATGTACTGCATAACCCTTGGGGAAAGCGGTTGCATTTCACTGGAGGTGGTTAAAGTTGGCTTTCTAATATTTTAAACAGTACTTTTAGATAACCCAGAATAGTTTTAGAATCGGTTTAATTCCCTTACAAAATGGCATCACTAACATCTGAAAAATAGCAAGATTATTCTAATTCACAAAAGTTTGGGAACACTGTGAATAGACTTGTGCATATTTTTGACCTACCAGGCAAAGTAGTAGGTTTTGCATTTGCCAGTCACTAATCTCTAGTCTTCAGTGCAGCAGGGTTTTAGAGCTGATCACTGCATGGAAGTAGCCGTAACCAGAGTGAATTTATCCCGTTGTCTCCAGTCTAGACCCGGGAGGCTGCCTAGCAGCAGTATTCCTTGTTCTGTGTAATGCCTTCTTGCTAAACGTTTATAATGCTAGAAAGGGTACAGCTGGAAGGAATGGGACATACCTCTCTGTACTGATTTAGAGGCTGATTAATCAGTTCATTATATCTGTTATGTGACCGAACATCTTGATTTTAAAGTGGTTGTTCTACACGTCTCTCCTTTAACTTTTCCTCTTAATGTTTTACGAAGTAAGTTACATAATAATGTTGATGATGATCCTTTGGTACAGTAGACCACCTATTCCACTGTTGTGGAGCTCCCCAGCCGTACTAGCATATTTTGCGCTCTCCAGGCAGGTTTGACACATCGTCCTTCTGATTAACACACATCAGACTGGAGTTAGAGGCTGAACCATGGCCTTGTGCTTTTGAAAACAGTTGCAGGCTGTAGTGCATGGTCCAGGACCATTTGTCTTTAAATGTTTTGGTGGGCTTCTGGAGTCCTTTAGACCCTACAGAGCTGCTGGTCCTTGGGTATCTTGGCAGACAATGTCCGCCCAGGACTGGAGGCATGGTAAAGAACCATAATCAACTCACACCAGCAGTAACTTGCCATTGTTTAAGTTGCGCTAATCCGTAAAATTCCCAGAAGGCAGTGATTCCCTAATACTAGATTAATACCTCTAACAGTGTTATTTCAAAACTGGCAAATTACTGTAATAGAGTTTATGCCACAGCTAATTTGCACCTGCACTATCCATTGCTAATTACCAAGTACCACTGGATGGCTGACTTGTGCAAATATCACATTACTTTATCAAATGCAATTCACACGTAAATGTCTGCACAAAAAAAATTGCCCTGGTGTAGCCTGACTTGTAACTGACACCAGGCAGTGGAAACCCTAAAATCATCCAGTACAAATCTTATAAGCAGACCCATTGCCACAAAGGAGGCTTGAAGATGGTCTGAGATCACACTTTTCCCAAATCCTGGAACTGTTTACCATGTGACTAGTGGAGTTCTAGATACTAAATGTTTCATTACTTAAGCTGGTTTCCAGACAACAGTAATTGTAGACTGTGTTATTGACCAATCAGGCACACTGACGTCCCACTCACTAGGCTGGTCAAGCAGAAGTTTTACTGTTAGCTGCCTGTCAGGAGCCAGAATCCGTCACATAACACAAGCACTCAGGTCACTCCAGAACAAGTACAAATATGACTCTGTCATTGTTCATGTTGGGGTGAATGACCTGAGACGTACCTCCCTGGACTACATAAAAAGAGACATGGAAGAGCTCTCTGATCATGCAGCCCAGGCTGGCATGACCCTGACCCTGAGTATCATCCTGCCCTCACTAAGAATGGTACCTCAGTATAAAGAAAAAAATGATCAATTTCAACAATTGGCTAAGCTTTTGATGTCATTCAAAGGGGATCCAGTGTCTGTCAGCCTGGGACGACATGCTCGACAAGCCGCGTTGCTTTGCAAGAGATGGCTTGTACCTGTCACCCCTAGGCTTTCGAATACTGGCCAAGGCTCTTGCTGCCCCCATAGTGTCTTTTTTAGGCAAGGCTCAAAAGTCAAACCCACCTCCATAAACAGCACAATTAACAAAAAACAGAGGGTTATGCTACTAAACGCCAGGAATTTAAATCTCAAAATGCATGCGCTTGAAGCACTCATCAGTATGGAGAACATCGACATATGTGCAGTAACTGAAACCTGGTTCAAGGCTCCAGAGCACCCCAGCACTACCGGACTACAACTCATACCACACGGTTCGCCACAGAACATGGACCGAAACACAAAAGGAGGGGGTAAATCCATATTCATCAAGGATACCTACACCTCCAGGTTAGTGGCACAGCATGATACCTCTGAGATCATCCATGTGAACTAACATTGGGCAAATCTGCAATGCAAATTGTGACCTGCTACAGATCACCCTCCATGACCCAGGACCACCACTCCACCTTTCTGGAGACACTGGAAAACATGAAGGTTTTACCGAACACCCTGATATTGGGCGATTTCAATTACCCTACCATTCACTGGGAAAACTACTAGAGTACAAATTCCCAGGCCCAGCGCTTCCTGGAATTCATCAACTCAAATGCCCTGGATTAGCTGGTAAACTCTCCTACCAGAGGTGAAAACATATTGGACTTGGTCATCACCATCATGGGCGACAGGTGGTCCACACCGGAGGTCAACCCGTAACTGGTTAGATCAGACCATAAACTAATCACTCTGGATGTCCACACCCCACCACCACCCCCATCTAAGGAAACCACAGTAAAAAACTTCTCTAAAGCAAACTTCACCTTACTTAAGACAGAGGTGGTAAGTTTTACAGCCCCCACGCTAAAGGATAATGCTGCCCAAGATGCAGAAACCTTTACAAATGCACTCTGAGCACCTACAAGGATGCATGGGTCGAGCCATCCCTAGCAAAACCAAGACTCACTCCTCTAAGAGAAGGAGACCAGTTTGGTGGACCCCTGCAATAAACAGCCTATACAATAGAAGGAAGAAACTAGTACAGAAAAAAAGCAAATCCCAAGAAGGAAAGACGTCCCTGATCAGTATCAGTAAGAAACTAAGGTCCCTCATGAAATCATCCAAGGTTAACTTCGAAAGAAAAATAGCCAAGGATTCAAAAGATAACCACAAAGCCTTCTTTAGCTATGTTAAGAATGTAAGTGGCAACTCGCAGATATGCACTGAACTAGTGCAAAATAGCACAAAATATACTGAACCTACTGATATTGCCAACATCCTGGCAGATTCAGTGCAAACTTCACCCCCTCTCACCTCCAAAAGGGCCCACAACAATACCGGAAAAGTGTAGTGCCCCAGAAATCAGACGCATAGGTGAAAACAGCCCTTTCAAAAGCCAAAAACACAGCGTCAATGGGACCAGATGGTGTCCCATGCAGCGTTTTGCACGAACTACAGAATGAACTAACCCCCCACCTAAACATGCTGTTCAACCTCGGCCTCCCCACAGGCTACACACACAGCAACGGTTATTCCTCTCCACAAAGGAGGGGACACAGCTGACCCTGGTAACTATCGCCCCATAAGCCATGACTAGCCTGGTCTGCAAGGCTATGGAGCACATCATCATGGAACTCATTAACAAAGACATTAGGAACCTCCAAACACTTGACCTGACCCAGTTCGGCTTTAAGGGCAGATCATGCCTACTAAACCTGGTTGACTTTTTCGAGACAGTCACAGTCACCAAGGCCATAGACGAGGGAAAGGTGGTTCACACAGCCTACCTTGACCTCGCTAAGGCTTTTGACACCATTCCCCACTCGGTTATTACAGAAAAACTCACCAGCCTGAACATAAACCCCTACGTCACGAGATGGGTTGCCAACTGGCTTACAGACAGAACTCACACGGTAAGAATAGTGGGCTCCAGGTCCGACTCTAAACCACTCACAAGTGGTGTCCCGCAAGGCTCGGTCCTGGGACCCCTACTGTTCAGCATATACTTCTCAGAAGTACAGGCAAACACAGGAGGACTATGGCTAACCAAGTTTGCCGATGACTGCAAACTGGGAGCCATAATTGACTCTCCGGCTGACACGGACATCCTCCAAAAGGGCCTTACTGAGACAGACACCTGGTGTCAAAGTCATGGTCTCAAGCTAAATGCCAAAAAAATGCATTGTCTTCACATTTGGGAAAAACAAAACACCCACGAATTACCACATAGGTGGCAGCCCCCTTAATAAAAAAGAGGTAATAAGAGCTCTGGGGACCCAGGTAGATAGTAATCTCTCCTTTGACAATCATATTGCCAAAGTAGTTAGGAAATCCTATGTGGCCCATCTAATTACTAAAGGGTTCGCATCAAGAAATAAAGACGTTATAGAGCCCCTCTACTTGTCACTCATTAGACCCATCATGGAGTACAATGCCCCATTTGGGATGTACCTCACAAGACACTTCCAACAGCTGGAAAGACCACAAAAGTACTTCACCAAGAGGATTACTGGCCTCAAACATATGTTCTATGCAGCCCGACTGAAAAAAACACCAGCTGTATTCGGTGGCATATCGCTTACTCAGAGTTGATCTCTGCCTGACTTACAAAGTCATGTCCAACTCAGAATTGATGGACATGCTCCACCTAAAGAAATCCAAGTCACTGCGAGCCACGCACTCTAGTGAGCTAAACCTCACCACAACAATAAATAGAACATGCTGGAGGGATAGAATCCTGTCACAGAGACTCCCCATGCTTTGGAATAAAATTCCAAATTACATCAGGCAGAGCCCCTCACTAACACTCTTCAAGAGAAACCTTGACAAGTGGATGTATAACAGAAAATGCACCCCTGGGGTCACTTCATTGGCTCTGCTTGACATAGGATCAGTTACTTTATCAATGGGGTGGTGAAAGCCGACACACTCTGGCTAGGCTTATAAATGCCCTCGGGCAGATAGCCTAGTACCTACCTATGAACTCCCTGAAATACTGCATTTTACCTTCCCTTTAACCCCCCATGAATTGTTTGAATTTATTTTCCATGCACACTTGGATTTATTGCAAGCCATCTACGGCTAAAATTATCTTTAGCACCTTGATTGTCCCTTGGGAACAGTGATGTGGTATCTACCAACCACGTAAATTACCTAAAGTAGTAGTGTTAACCAGTACGTTATCTAACCTGCTGTCAAATTTTATAATTTTTCACAGTACTTCACTTTCAAAGTGGGATTTTTCAAATGGTGTGAATGTCTTGTCTTGTAGTTTAATGTACAGATTTAAGTGTGGCTGATATATTTCAAGACTGTGGCTGATGTATTTCTACTCTGCAGTATCACTGGGTTTGATTCCCCGTGTAACCCCAAGCAAGTTACTTAACCAGACTGAAATGGTTAGCAAATGTATTTTTTGTCTTGTCTTGCATTATAAGCATATTGCATATTTTTGTCCATGTGACTTCATTGGTTTCCAGATGTGTGGCTCTTTTTTTAATGTTACGTTCCAGATGTTTGTTTGTCCAACTCTAAAAACATGCAGAGATGCCCCTCCCACCCCAGTCCCCTCTGCAAATGGACACTAGAGCCAAGACAGCAGAGCAGTAATAAATAATTAGAATCTGGTAAGACTATCGTCACAAATTCAACCTGTCCAGAATAATCAATTTCCAAATTCTGTTGCTACAACCTGTATGTTGTATGCTGTGGTGTAGAAGTCCCTGACTATGTCCCAGGTGATGCAGGTTTTAGTGACTCATGCAGATGACAATGGTGGCAGGGGAAGATAGGCTTGCCTGTCTTGCAGGTGTACATACCCACAGTCCCCTGGAGTAAGGGGGAGATTGTAGTGAGCATTGCAAGAGCAGGCTTTCAACTTGCCAAACCACTACCCGGTAGTGTCTGTCATTAACCACTCATAGGATGAAGGCATTATGAGCCCAACCCACACCTGCAGCAGAGTGAGGGTCTCGCACACAAGTGCACACACACACACACTCACTCACTCACTCACTCACTCACTCACTCACTCACTCACTCACTCACTCACTCACTCACTCACTCACTCACTCACTCACTCTCTTTGTCTCATTGCTGGAGAGAAGTCTGCATGAATGACCACCTTTCCAGATAGCGTTTGTGCTAGCAGATTTGGGGACTCTACCATTGGTAGCGAAAAAATGGGCAGGAGTCTGATGGAGACTGGCTGGATGGTCATTAGGCAAGGGGACCACCAAGAAATACTTCCCTAATTGTATTCTTTCTCTCAAACTGTTCTTCTCTACCATCCCTTTCACTACACACTCAGCATTCTGACATTTCATTGGTCTTTCATTTTTTTTAAGCGTCCCCCAAGATGCCATGAGGATGATCTCCCCAGATTCAACTCCCATGAACCTTTATTTAATTCCTTCCTTCCTAAAAAGTTATTTTTTTGCCAGACCTCTGACTCTAACTTGTTTGTGGAGCTACTTTATTTACTTAGAAACATGTAATATTTAGTCCCTCTCTCCCTTTGAATACTTAACTGCTTATACTTTACCCTCAGTTGCCAGACTGGTTGAGAAGAATTTTTACAATGAAACTCTTAAACATGTCCAAGTATGGTGTTCCTTCCTCCTAGTCTGCAGCAGGGTATTGAGTTAAGACATGGCACTCTCACATCCCTACACTCTTATTTTGTATGCTGTTGTACAAAGATTACAGTCAGGTTTCAGGTAGTTTCATCGTTAATCTAAGTCTTTAGCTTTAAGGATCTTGAGCCTTACTGGTCAGCTGCAGAAGGGCTAGCTTTCACTGAAGGGTCTGTTAAATTAAATGTTTTGCAAATTGTCTTGCCAAAAGGCAAGCTACAGTGAGGATCAGGTCCACTGTCACATGTAGGTGACATTACTGATGGTGGTCCTTAGGACATCCTCTTGGGTCTTTTCTTTTGTCTCTTTATTTCTACATTCACTCAGCATCTCGATATTCAAGCCCCTTTTTTTTTCTTTGCAATGACAACTTGGTTGTGCTACAGCTGGGGCCTAACTGTGGACATTCGGTCACAAGAATGGTGCAGCTTCTCCCTAATGTTTGCATATCGGTGTTAGTTGAACTTTTGTGTATGCCTGCTCACCATAAAGACTTTTGGACTCCACCAGATTGACTCTGATCACTTTGACTTGATAGTTGAACAGGCCACTGTAACTGAAATATTTAGGAGATTGGTTTGACTGTGTTGTGTCCATTCAAGTTACATAATTCAAAAATTCTCATCTGTACAACCCCGGGCAGCTTGCAGTGTCTCTTGTCTAAGTGCGTAACTGTTGGAAAAAAACTTTCCTAATTTCTAAAAATAGGATATGCATTGGTCACATTGTTACAATTTACTGTATTACAAACCCTTCCAACACTCCAAATTTGTAATGTTCTCTCTCTCATTTGAATGTAATTGCAGTTTGAGTGTGAGCAACTGCCAGCTGTCTCCTTTTACAAGATCATGATGTTTGTTTTAATTAACATCATTGTAGTGTCTGTAATGCACAGACTTACAAAGCTTCCACCTGGACAGCTTCCCTAAAAAAGATCTGGTCACTTGTAGTGTCTGTAATGTACAGCCTCACAAAGCTTCCACCCAGACAACTTCACTAAAAAAGATCTGGTCACTGTGATGGTGTGTTTTGCTGACGTTAAAAAATGTACCTTGGCACCACAGCATGCAGTGTATAAACTGCCGAGCAGTACTTTCTCCCATCACGAGACATTTCTTTTATCTCCTTAATGTATAACAGTAATTTTAAAATAAGTGGTTTCCTTGCACTTATATCACCGAGGAAAAAACAGAGCTTAACCTCCATGATGTTAGCATAAGGAAAGCATCTGTTGCGTCCGTAGACTAGCATCTGTTGCGTCCGTAGACTAGCATCTGTTGCGTCCGTAGACTAGCATCTGTTGCGTCTGTAGACTTTGATGGGTGCACCACTATGCATATGCAAAGGTGCTCCGTTGAAGTGTATGGATATACTATATGTTACCCTTTAGTAACGCCAGAAGCTAATTTTTTGGGGAATAATTTAATAAAAAAGCTTACAAAGTTTTTTTTAAAAAAAATGATCAAAAAATAATTAAGGGCAAAAAGGAAAATACATTGTGGCACTTGACTAGTTAAATGCTGCGATGTACGAAAAAACATTGGCAGATGAAGATCACTTTGAAGTAGCTGTTGGCTGTGATATGTGACCAGGACATTCTCTGTTTGCATTACTGAGACAGACTATCCTTGGTTAGTTTCTCAAAGAAAACTCTCTCTTGCTTTCGGTTTCCTCTTGGGCTAAGACTCCAAGTATCTAATAAGCTAGGAGTTTAGCTGGGTAACAAGCTAAAAAGGAAGCTTTGTGAATAGATTATTAAGCATGTTTTGCAAGTGCTATTCATTGGTTTGTTTCTTTTTAGAATACTGAACAGAGTTTGAAAGTCACATTTTAACAGAATTTGTTGTGTACACTTATGCTTCGTGTTCTTCAGTAACCGAGACTGCTGCTTGTTAAAGCTCTAGTCTGATATTGTTTCTTGTGGTTATATTAAAAAAAAAAACTGCACCCCCCCCCCGCTTGTTTTTGCTCCCTAGACACTTGACCATCTCTTGCTCCTGGTACCCGTCATTTAGTAGGACCTTGAAGCCGTTTTTTTTCCCTGCTGATCTGATGTGATATTTGGGGTCAGAGAGGAGAACGAGGTGCACCAGTGTAGCATCCTGCCATGGAGAATGTTTCAGTATTATGACATACCCATCCCCTGATACTTGTGCTGTACAGTGATACCGATCATTGAATCTAACGGATGTCTGTCCATGAGTAGCCCCCAGCATTGATGCATGCTGTACCCTCTCCCCACAGACTTTGCTGGGGTTTTGCAGAATCGAGCAGATCACTCTGCTCATTACACTGGCAATTTGGAAAATGCCCCTCATTTTATATCCCCCCTACTTGATCTTCAGGGTCTAAGGCTACTAATCAGACGAGAGTCTCCAGGGCTTCTGTTTTGGAATCTGATATATCCGACCAAATTAGTGAGCTGTATGGTTTTGTGCCACCCCTTCATCCCTGCACACACATCCATGACTCCCAAACTATATTTTTCTTAGGGCTCCTTCCAGTAATTGCTTCCATGTTGTGGCTTTACAAGTCCCTCTCTCTCCATTAGATGTCGCAGGTTTCTTAGCTGGCTACTTAACATACTTTTCAGCCGATCATTCTTAAGATACATATAAACTCTTGGATGCCGTACTGTCCAAGGTTTGAAGTATTAGAGTTTGCATTGACTATAAAGAAGTATTCTGCTTACTATTTTCTGAATGTGAATATAGCCCACAGTGATTTTGCTTTAATGTACCGTTTTAACTGTACAGTGTCATATCGTACTAGAAATTCCTGATATTACTGTTACGTAATCAAACTCAGTTATGTCACTTTGCTACATAATGGAATATGTAAAGGAGCTATTGTATGAAGCAATTAAATACTAAATAAATCTCACATGCGCACACACACACACACACACACACACACACACACACACACACATATATATGTGTTGGCCCTACTGACTTGTAGCTAATGTAGTATGATCATGTGTTTGTTTATTACCATGCCTTTGCTGATATGCTGTTCAGTCCTTAGTACCAGATAGATCTGAAACGTTCACCTCCTCCTCAATACTCTTACCGATACTCAAGTAATATAGTATAAACATGTGTAACTGGTAAATGACTTCCACCTTATTACTGCCTGTAGCATTCTCCTAGGTACTTCTGAAAAATCAAATGTGCCCATTTTGCATATCTAGTGTATCTTCTGCATTTGAATTACTTCTGTAAACTCGATCACCATGCCTTTCCTTGCTACATTTTTCAGTAATTTGTGTTCCTGTCTTATTGCTTCTGATTGTATTATATTTCTGACTAAACTGGTCATGTGTTAGGTTATTTCTGTTGTAGTACATCTGTTTGCTTTAGCTTCCTTGTTCAGCCTACTGTGTATTGGCCAGTTTTATTTTAAAACATTGCATATTCATTTCTGTTTCACTTTAATTTAGTGGCTTGGGATTCCTTTGCTTACTTTTGGGTCTGTTGATATAGTGCTACTGTTGCAGGTGTTGGTAATACATGATTTTTTCCTTTCCTGATGTTATTACTTAGAATTAGCTTTAACTGTGAACTTGTTGTAATTACTGTAGGCAGTTTAGCCTAATATTCTGTAAGTTGGTGGTATTCCCTTGTGCATGTCTATGTTGAATACTTTGTGGCTTTGGGTCCTGTGTTATGGCTAAAAATAGTCTTTGCATCATTTTACTCATTTTCTGTAAGTAAATGTGAACGCACTGATTAGAGAACTCCCGTTGCTTATAATTTTGGTTGGCGTAATAGTTAAATGCTGTACCTGCAGAAAGAAAGTACAGGGTTTAGGTCTCACCTTTATTTACTAACTGGTTATGTTTTAGGTGTGTTAGTCTGCAGACTGGTTGCCTACTATTTATTTTACGGGGCAAGGCTGGCATAATGCTTAAAGCCTTTACCTCATAGATACAAGGTACGGGGTTTGATTCTGACCTCTGGTTATTGACTAGGCATGCAATAGCCTGTGGACTGATAGCCTACTGTTTACCTATGAAACTGTATTGTGGTAGGGATATTGTGTATATTTTCTCTGCTGCTCAACTGAGTTGTGTTAACTGATCGGGTGAAGTGAGTGAGAGCCCGTGAAATGTGACTGCATCAGGTACTGTTCTGATGCTTACTTAGTAACTATTGCCACAGAACCCATTGCTTTGCAGGTGTGGGTCCTACAAGAGAGCATTGTAGAGTACAGTTAAAACTGTAGCACGATGGAGCTCTTCTGTCTTAGGAGGTAATATGGCAGAGTGTACGAACCCAGTAATCCTGATACATTTCCTTGCTTTCTGTGTAACTGATCCCAGCTTGTTGGCAAACTAACTCACAGTGGAAGAGTCAAGCAAATGGGGGGAGGGGATTTGTAAAATTCTGAATTGTTCTAGTTAAAATTAATCTCAGAACATGGCATGTAACATTATGATTAAGTATTTTTAATGCCTAAAGAAGATGCGGTCCACTTCATTCATATTTTAAGGACATTTGTGTAGTTGTCCAACGTGGTGGGTATAGCTGCAGGCATCCGTTCCCTTGCCACTTTCTCTGATGAAACTGCATCTTTTTGGCAGTACGTGGCTACAGTCCTTTTGAAGTTAGGCCGTTTCCTTGCTCGTAGGTTGTTCTGTACTGTCTTAAGTTGTCTTGGGCTTACTTTTGCTAGGCATTGTGCCCTGCTTGCATTATTAAAGAACCTATTTACAGAAATAAAAAAAAAACAAACAAGAAGCCGTGTTAGTGGTTTTGAGGAGCTGGGACTGTTGCAGTGGACCCTGTCATGTCTACCAGAATCTTTACTGGGTGTACCATCTACTCTGTATTTTAGCCAACAAGATCTTTTACAGACTTTTTTTCTTTTATCTAGTGTCTCAGACTAACCTGCAGTGTTTAGTTATTTTGCTTTATTTTTTTATTTATTTATTCTTTGTTAACCAGTTTAGTCCCACTAGGCAAGTGACCTCTTTTTCAGGGGAGACCCAAGGTAATATTTTACTGCTAGGGAAAATTTGGCCAGGACTTTGTGGACCTTCCCCTGTTCTTGATAGGTGCTGTGAGATGTTTTACATCCACATGAGTTGCCAGCAACTCAGGCAGATGGTGCCTCAGTTTAACATTCCATCCAAAGGATGGCACCCCCTCTCCCACTCCCCACCCTTGTGCTGCAGTGCAGTGTCATTATTGGAAATTAGTCCATGCAGCTGGGGGGGGGGGTGGAAATAGAACCCACAGCCTTCTAATCTTCCAACATCAAAGGCAAGTGTGCTACCTGTTGCACGACTGATGCTGACATTTCTGCTATAAATGTACATGCTCAGATGAATTGTTGGTTTCCATTTCTGAGTGATAACACAATTTAATGTCTTTATAAAGGTAAATCAGTAATGTTGCTGGGTGAGCATATAGATACAGAATTGGGGAGTGTTTATCAGTGATTTAAATGAATGTGTGACAATGTAATTCTCAGGCAGGAGAGTTCCTTGCTTTTTGTTTAGCATGGCGCTTACAACTGGAACCATGCTTAACTCGGGCCTAGAAGTAGATTCCATTTCTTCACCGTGTTTTACTCCTGAGGCATTGCTCATTTGTGCTGCCAGCCTGAAACCAGTGTTCTAGCTTGAAATATTTTTTCTCATTAGAAAGTTGGGTTTCATCGTACTGACACATTGCTTCATGCCAGAGCCAAGAAGAATAAATATTTAATGGAATTGTTTCCCTTCTTTGATTTGATGGCTTTGTACCGGCTCTGTGGTACAGAGTTTTACCAGCTGACTTGTCGAGTTCTATTTTCCCTCGTATGTGATCAATAATACATGCCGTCTTGATGGCCTGGGTACCTGAGTTGACTGTTTGCAGGATGATTTGACCTAAGAGCTTTAAGGACACATTGTGAGGCTCCGTGATGCTAATTTGTTATGGCTGGAATTCTAGCCACACATTTGGCAGGAGTGCAGAGATCACTAGTGAGGTCCAGCAAGTAATGTGTGCTTTTCAAAACATACAGAGTGGGTAGGGAAAAGGAAAATTAACCTGAAAGCAAAGGTAGTGTCCCAGTTAAAACATACAGTAGATTTTTTTAAACCCTATTAAGCCTTCAGTTCCAAGTGTCAGCTATTTTGGTATTGTGGGAGGTGCATCTGGATAGGGAAGCTGTGGGTTACCGCAGTTTGGTGCAATCAGTAATATTTTTCTGGAAGTGATCCCTTCAGGTGTGTTATGCTTTGGAAGGTCATGGCTGTATGTTAACAGGATTGTATTGAGTCAGCATGTGTTCTGTCCTTGGCGGACAGTTTTACTGTTTTAATGGCTTGTAAGGGTGTTGTACAGTTTCAGTCTAACACATGGACTAATCTGCATTTGCCAAAAAACATTTTGCTCCAGCTGTTGCATTACTCACCAGGAAATGCCTGGCCTGTTGGTCATTATTACTTAAGTAATGTCTGCTTCTCTTCTCTTTTTGGTAGAGGAAGTTAGAAACAACATCTTCTGCTTAATATGAATTAGCTTATGGAAAACTTTAGAAATTATCAGCTATTTTCTTTTTTCCTTGGACCAAGGCTTGCATGGCTTCATGTGACCAAGAACACTGAAGATATTCCATTTCAAAGTGTGAGGGACCTCTGTACACTGGCATTCAAGCATTTTTGTCTTGTAAACACATTTCTGTTTGTCTTGGAGAAATCTGAATAATGTGGTAAAGGACGCAGTGAATGTTTCTTATGACTTTGTGCAATGTTTTCCTTTTTGCCTTCTTGGCCAGGGCTGGAGCCATACCTGAAAAGGGTCTTTGGACCAGTGTACCAACCTAGTTAACAAATGGTAAATAAAATAATAAAGATATAGCTAGACAATATAATTAGTTTCATTTGCAGATAGATGTAGCCAGGCCCTATATCAAGTTGCTGTAAAGGCACATTGTTTTTATTTTGTATTTCATTATTGTCAAAACATCTACTCAAGTTAAAGAGCAGTAGGCCAAACATTAAATTATTTTCTGTACTTGTGCTTATGTTTTTTAGAATTCCTAAGGTGTTCTGTAAAATCTTATAGTCAACACCCTGATATAGCTTTTTACCTCTGCATTTGTCTTACCCTGGTTAACCAAAAGCAAATAAACTAACATCACTGAACTTTTCCTGGTCTATCCTGTTATGCCAGATGTTTGTAACTATATGTGAAAAATTATTGTGAACGTGTAGCTTGTATTCATGTACTAAATTAGGTCTTAGTAAGAGTCTGTCACCTAACTGCCTCTGTAATGGATTACAACTTTTTGTGCGAATGAAAATCTGTATGGGGCTTTCTCACTAAAGCGCCTCAGGTTAAGGGCTGCTTGGTTTCAGGCTTCATTACTTTTGTTTGTTATCTGCTTTATTAGTAGATGTGTTGTTTCCAAAAAGAAACAGTAATTTTTGGGGGAGGAAGACGCAATGGTTTCCTTTAGGGGTGTTGTTGTACCACAGCTAGAGTGTATAGTTTTGCTTTGTGACCACTGTGTATTACTGAGAATGCATTGCAGTCAATGTTGTTGGATCAACACGTGGCAGACTTAGATGCCAAAACAGCAGAAGACTGTGGGTTCTGTTCTTGTGAAATCCCTTGGATTTAATTTCCAGTGCACTAGGGGGTGCAGCACCACTAAGGTACCATCTTCTGATGGGAAATTAAACTGAGGTCCCATCTGCCTGTGCTACTGGTGGGGGTATTTCCCCAGTGTCTTGGCGAGATTTGCCCTAGTCAATATGTATACCACTTTACCCCGAAAATACAGTATGACAATTGGGTCTTAATGAAACTAAACTTACACATGTGGTGTGGCATGGCTATATGTGAAGCATTTAAGTTTAAAAGGTATTAATATACAGTGAGTATTTGCAGTTGTCTGGAAAAGACTGGTTTATTGAACAGGTACTGTATCTTTTCAGCACACTGGCAGTAAGATACTGAAAGAATTTACTAGTTCCTATACTGAACATGTCAGATTGGTGCAATCTTTTTTTTGTCCAAGAGGTTCTCTATCTGCCGTTTTGGTTGCACTACTAGCTACCACACCTAGGTTGCCATGCCGTGTCATGTCTTCATATTTACCCAGTGTTTGCTGCCATTGGCCCCATCATTCATTTCTATAAAGTTAAGTGCATTGTCTTCTCTTGATGTTGATTTTCTTCGTGTTTCACTGTTGCAGTCATTACATTTGGGTAATCTGCTGGCAGGTTGCCCTCAGTCGGCCTGAATAACAAAGTCTTGGGTCCTGCGTCGGTTGCTGTCTCCTCTTCCATGGCATCAGGTCACCAGGGGTATAAAACATACAGCCGGCGCCATTTTAATCCGTCTTTCTTGCTGCGCGGTGCCCGAAGCAGGAGCAGTTTGCAAGTGCAGGTCGGCCGACTCCTGAAATTTTCGTTTTCGAGTTTCAGAACCGAAGTCTTCAAACTAAAGCTAAGCACCCTGTTGGGGAAACTTTTTCTTGCTCTTTACCGATGTCAGTAAAAGTTAATAATTGCATTACTTGTGGGAAGGAAATACCTCATAAGGATTTTCATTTGTATTGTATTACTTGCCTAGGCCCTGATCACAACGTGCCTTGCTGTCGGTTTTGTGCTAAATTTAACCAATGCACTATTAAGCGTCGGTATATTTTTGCTTCTAAATATTTTGGTTCAAGATTTAACTGCCCTGAAATGTCTGTTAGCAATCCGACTACCGAAGTCCACAAAAAACACAAGGAAAAAGACAGAGACAGACCATTGAGGTCCAAAACCGACGACAAAGTTTCTCCTAAGTCAGTCGCCGGTACTCAGTGAGGCGCTTTCGCAGCCCCTGATACCCGCTACTTTTGAGTCGCAGGCCTCTACCGAGACTTGATCAAGGGTTCCCAACCCCCCCCCCCGCTAAGAGGCCTAGGCAAGGCACTGATTATGAATCTTCAGATCAGGTTTCCATTTCTTCTGATTCCTCTTCTGAACAGGAATTTTCTATTCCACCTTATGAGGAGTCTGATGCAGAGGAATCCATCCCATCTGCAGCTCCTCCTGAGGATTACTATTTTGGAGAGACTTTGCATACTTTAAGGGAACATGTTCACTGGGAGAGTCAGGACTTCAAAAGAGGCTTAGGGATTTCCTTCTTCCTCAGCATAGGCCTTTGGCAATACCTCCTGTATTAGACATTGTTGATGTGCTTTTGGAATCAAGCATGGCTCCTGATTCCCTGCCTCCGGCTCCTAGTAAGCCAGACAGATATGACAGGGTTCCTGACTCCCACAAATTTCTTTTCAAAAATCCTGCTGCTGATCCTGAGACTATTTCTCAGGGTCCCAAGGGTGTTAAGGCTTCTACAGCCAAAAATCCTACCCCTTCTGACAGAGATTCCACAGCGCTGGATAGATGGGTTAAGAAGGTTTATACGTCTGCAACCTTGGCAATCAGGGCTTTAAACTAACAGTTTCATGTGCTTAAATATCAACAGCATGTTATGGGCTTACTGAAACAGAAAATTATGTTGATTTCTGATTGTGTGGAAAATAGAGTTACAGGATTTATTGCATTCAGCAGAACAGGTTGGAAAGCATACTTTGCAATGTGGTTTTGATTCCTTGGAGGCCTCTTGCAGGGCCACCGTAACTGAACTCTGTGATAAGAAGGCATGCCTGGCTCAAGGACTAAAATCTGCCTGATCATGTTAAAGCTAAATTGTTGGATGCCCCTTTACAGCATGATAGTCTGTTTGGTGATAAGGCAGAAGAGGTTTTAAAGAAAAAGGAAGACAATGCTAAATCTATGCAAACTGTAAAAGATTTCTTACAAGTGCAGCCACCCAGGTTCAGTAGGCACTGGCCTACTAAGAACTGGTCCTTTCCTGTGTCCAAAACAGAGCCACTCGGGGCAAACCCAGGCACTCAGAAGGCTCCATATATCAATCACAGGGATCTTACAGGTCAAAGCAATGAGGTGCTTCCACCTCCAAATCTAGAGGTAACAAAGCACAAACCTACAGTAAGCAGCCTCAATGACTTTCCTCTACCATCTCCAAGCACTTATCTTTTGGCAGCCCCCTTGGGGTGGAAACTAGCACTTCATGCTCAAAATTGGCAGTTAATTACCCAGGACAAGTGGGTATTAAACAAGTATATTACCATGATGGTTTTTAGAATAAAGGGACTCGCACATATTTCCCTACAGAATTTGATGTATTTGTCTCCTTCTTCCTTTTAGTATGTTTTATTGGCTGGTTTGATCATGTGATTTTAACTGTTTCCTCTATTTAAATGGATTGAAATGTATAATGTTATATGCTGATGAAGGGTTGAGAGCCCGAAAGCTTCATTAAAGCCTGTGTTTCTGTAACTACTGTGTTCCTGCTGAGATTTTGTTCTATCTACGTGTTCAGTTCGATTAACTATATTCACTACAAGTGCTACAGATAACGCTGATAAGAGGAATTCAAACCAGCTGCCTTATTTTTCACCCTTTTCTTTGGAGAATGGTTCTGTCTATTAAGAGACTCTTAACAAAGGTGAATAATCCATTATTGCACAACCAGTTACCTGATGCTAACTCTCACAAGACTCTGGTAGCTGAAGATACAACGAAACTAACTGCGTTGATTAATACACTAGAAAAGAAGGTTAGTAGCTATAAACAGCTGCAATGGCAGAGGCTTAGCTTCTTAGCCTACCTTGAACTAGGCATTGTGCCTAGAGGACTGCGTGTACTTAAAATGCCCTCGTATGGTAATACCTATGAGGAACTTTTAGTGAAATGGCAACAGCTTAATTTAGAATTGAGTGCAAGTTATATGAAGCTTATGAACAATTATTTTGAAGAGACAGAGGAAACTTTATTGCAGGAAATAGAGCAATGTGATAAAGAAGTCTTGTTAATACTTAAAAATGATACCTCACACAATGCTTATCAAGTTTTCATAGAAAAAATGCAATTACTGGATAATAGGCTGGAGATCAAAAAGAAACGTAAATTACAGCGAGATATTGAAGATTATAAAAACGGTCATATTTTCTCCTGGCCGAAAACTGACTTTAAATATCCATCAAAATCAGTTAATTATAAACAACAACCTCAGCGTAACTCTCATTCTATGAATACTGCTAAGCTGTTAGACCGTCTAGATGAATTTACGCTCCCTGGCACATCTAATCACATCCCGACCAATCAGCGAGTGCGTACATCAAGCGTAACACACGCAATGCCTTCTCAGTGTGGAGCTGAGAAAGCTAATGAGAAAGAAGCAAGCCAACGACCAGTGGAAACCAACGTAGAAGTCCTTTTAACTTCAGCAACAGAAAATGTAACTTTGGATTTACCTAAGACACCAACACCACCAGAGCAATTGCGTGATGTCAAAGGAAAGAGGCAGACGGAAATTTCATCTTTTTTACCCTTTCGACTTCAACAACCAGAAAGGGTTTCTGTGAAAAAAATAAACACAGAAAACAACTTGATATCTGCGACAGGGGAATCGCCTCAAACTCAAGGGGCAAAGAGGAAGTACAGCAGTCCAAAGAAAAGCAACAAAACGCCACACAGATAAGAGAGACTGCAATAATAAAACAAGGTACTTTAAATTTAACGCAAAGGATTCTTTCACAAGAGCAGCTATTAGTACTAAGCAAAGGCTTGAAATTTATTCCCTTTGCTATGGATAATGTTGTAAGTGCCATTATAGACTTAAAACTGTTTGCTAGAAGCTTGATGTTAAAATTTATATTTAAAAGTTCAGTTCAAAATAGTGCTGTATGTAGAAAATCAAGTTTATTTATTCCTCAGTTGTCTCCGGTTATTCTGGCATTTATAAATATTGTTGAACTTGAATTAAGAACTATGTTTTCTAAATGTGACACAACAAAAGGAACTATAATCTTTCTTTTAAAGAATATCAAGCCCTTAAATATTTAAAGAATGAGAAAGACATAATTATAAAGCAAGCAGATAAGGGTGGGGCAATAGTCTTAATGGACAGAACTTATTATATGAATGAATTTACTGCATTCTTATCTGATACTGATACTTTTAAAAGATTACTTTTTCTGATGTGAAAAACTGTATTACACAGGTGAACATGGCTATTTATGACATGCAGTTAAACAATGATATTTCAATAGATGTGTTTAATTATTTCTCCACCCCATGCCCTAAAATTCCACAAATATATGGAATTCCAAAGATACACAAATCTTTAGAGCAACCACCATTGAGACCTATAGTCTCAGGTAAGGGTGGATAACTGAAACTATATCTAAATATTTACAGAATGTACTATCTGAGTTATTACCTAAATGTGGTAGCATAATAAAAGACAGCTCACACTTCTTGAAGAATCTTAGTATATGGTATAAAAATGCCTTATGACTATATTTTTGTAACATTGGATGTGGAATCGTTATTTACGGTTATTCCCATAGATTATGGCATAGAGGCAATTAGAAGGTTCTTACTGTCTAACACGACTAAGCAATCTCGTGAAGTGGAAAATATATGCTTTCTTCTTCATTTGGTACTAACTAATAATATTTTTATTTTTGATGGTACTCCATATAAACAATTAACTGGAGTAGCCATGGGTACTTCTGTGGCAAATACTTTTGAATCTAGTACTTTTCCATTGGGAGAAGGAATTTATTTTAAGTAATAAAATGCACTGAATGTACATGTAAAAGTTATGCAAGATTCAGATGATTGTTTCTTCGTATGGGATGGCACGATAGAAGAACTTCATTCTTTCACGACATACATTAATAACACTACAAATTTTTAAATTTAAAATGTGCTTCTCACCAGATGAAATGATATTTTGGATGTAAAGTTATATAAAAAGAACAACATGATACAAACCATGGTACATAAGAAAGACGTGCATACAATAAGATATTTGGATAGTACTAGTATGCATCCTTCACATGTATTTAAAAGTATAATGAAATCACAGTTTATAAGAATAAGTAGATTAACAACAGATGAACAAATATACATTAATGAAATAGCAAATATGAAAACAGAGTTTTGAGAAGTGGATATGCTGAAAGTATTATTGATAAAACTATTAAAATAACAACAGAGGGCAGAAAAACTGATTATAAACCCATTTTCATAGATGACGAGATAGATGTTAATTATAGTTTACCGATAGTTAATAAAAAGAAAGAAAATACTCTGAGATACATTACCACATACTCTGGCCACTCTAACCAAATATGTGAAATAATCAAGAAAAATTGGCCAATTTTAATGGCAATGCCTGAATTCAGCTCAATAGTGGGCTAAACCCAGCTTTTCCTATAGGAATAGTCAAAGCTTAAAGAATATGTTGTGCTATAAAGATTTTGTGGAACAACATAATACCATACATAGTAAGATAGGGACTTATAAATGTTACAATTGTAGCTGTTGCAATGACATTTTAGATACAGATAGTACCTTTAAACATCCTGTCACACATTAAAAATTTCAATTTTACTGTAGTGCTAATTGTAATACTATGAAATCAGTCTACCTCGCCACCTGCATGCAATGCCAGGCTTTTATGTAGGAAAGACTATACGTAGGCTCAAAGACCGTGATAATCGAACATAAATCAGAAATAAATAGACAAATACAGACAAATGCTTTATTTAAGCATATATATGAATTCAGCAACCACACTTTTAAGTTTAGATGTATAGATGTAGTGCAAGTGGGTGTGAGGGGGTGATATTAACAACTTTTAGATGTGAGAGAGCTAGAATGGATAGTGAGATTACAAGGTGACACTTTAGCTGGTTTGAATGGTACTTCTACTATTAAAGCAGTATTAGTGAAGCCAAATGAGTAATTTATAATACATAATTAATTTTGTAGTATAACAACCTTAAGTATATTACCATGATGGTTTTTAGAATAAAGGGACTCGCACATATTTCCCTACAGAATTTGATGTATTTGTCTCCTTCTTCCTTTTAGTATGTTTTATTGGCTGGTTTGATCATGTGATTTTAACTGTTTCCTCTATTTAAATGGATTGAAATGTATAATGTTATATGCTGATGAAGGGTTGAGAGCCCGAAAGCTTCATTAAAGCCTGTGTTTCTGTAACTACTGTGTTCCTGCTGAGATTTTGTTCTATCTACGTGTTCAGTTCTATTAAACATAGTATCCCAGGGGTACAGATTTAATTTCCATACTTTGCCAATTCCAAACGGATGGCCAGATCTGCCACAAAACCAGTGGGCAGAGGCCCAGAAACAAGTCATGTCCCTCATGGATATGGGGGCTATTCAACCGGTACCAGAAAGGGAAAAAGGACAAGGATTTTACTCAAGACTTTTCCTGGTACCCAGAAAAGACAAATCATGGTGTCCAATACTGGACTTATCGATTCTGAACACGTTCCTAGACATTCCAAAAGTCAAAATGCTGACTTTACAACAGCTATTGCCTATGCTAGGTAAGAATGCCTGGTTACTAACTCTAGACTTAAGAGGCATACCTGCATATCCCAATAAGGGAATCTTGCAGAAAATACCTCCGCTTCAAAGCAGTTTTTTGCATTATCAATTCTCTGCACTGCCCTTTGGCTTATCTACTGCGCCCAAGGTCTTTACAAAGTGCCTGGCACCAGTAATTGCATTCTGCAGACAAAGAAACATTCAGATTTATCCTTATCTGGACGATTGTCTCATTCAGGCAGTGGACAAGGACACTCTTCTTCTACATCTGGCATTTGTAAAAAGGCTTCTAGCATGCCTAGGGTACACCATATATGAAAAAACATCACAACTGGTACCCTCTCAAATAATTACATTCCTGGGTGCAAGCTTGAATACAATTGCCCAGATGGCTTACCTCACACCAGACAGACAAATGCAATTGACAACATACTTCAAACAAATGGCAACAAAAACCCAGTTATCTGCAAGACAAATTCTGCAGGCTTTGGGGTTCATGGCATCCTGCATTCTACTAATTCCATATGCGAGACTGCATATGAGGAAACTTCAATGGTACCTAAAAAGTTTATGGAGTCAGCATTGTCACAGCCTGGAAACCATGATTCCTTTCATTCCCTGCCTACAACAGGAGTTTCTTTGGTGGGCAGCGACATGTCATCAAAACAAGGGACTGTCATTTACTCTACCCCCTGCCACCCAAACCCTAACTACAGATGCATCAGACTATGCTTGGGGGGCCCACCTGGCAGGGAGATGCATTCAGGGCAAATGGAGCCCAAACCACATGCATCTACATATCAACCAGAAAGAAATGCTAGCTGTTCAGAATGCTCCGACAGCCTTCAAGGACTTGCTTCATCCAGGACAACTACTGATAAAGATGGACAACACCACAGTTATTTGGTACATAAACAAGCAGGGGGGTACCCATTCCTACCCCCTTTGCAGACTAGCCATGGCCTTGTGGAACACAGCCTTGACTTACCAAATACATCTTCAAGCTCAATTCCTGCCAGGAAAGCAAAATATTCTGGTAGACGACCTAAGCAGAAATCTTATGGACCCGCACAAATGGAAACTGGATCCACAAATCTTCAGCATGTTAACACAGAAATGGGGAAGCCCAGACATAGTTTTGGGGAGAGGCAAAGAGATTTATCAGTTGGACAAATTCTGCACAAGAACTCATCACAAAAAAGCATGGAAAGTGGATGTTCTATCTTTTAGCTGGAAAAACCCTGTCAGTATATGCCTTTCCCCCTCTGCCTCTACTCTCCAAGGTCTTACTAAAAGTCATATAGGAAAAACCAAAAATGATTCTAATTGCTCCGGACTGGCCTCGCCAACACTGGTACCCGCTTCTAAGGAATGTCCGTGGTACTTGCCTCAAACACCTCATCTAGTGTCTCAGCAGAACTATCAAATTCTGCACACTCTGCTCCAAACTCTGAATCTTGCAGCATAGCTAATCAACTAATTAGTCAAACCACATCTCTCAGTAAACCTGTGATGGATGTCATTTTGGAAGCCAGAAGGCCTAGTACTAGAAAATCTTATGCTGATAAATGGAAGAGATTCTGTGCTTGGAACCAAGCACAAGGAATAAACACAGCAAAGCCCAATATCACTCAGATTTTACAATACGTAACTGAGATGCTTGACAAGGGCCTATCTTTTTCTTCAATAAAAATCCATGCCTCTGCCATCTTGGCTCATTACAACACAGAGCCACCCCTCTTTTCTCATCCACTGCTAAAACAGTATCTCAGAGGGGCCAAAAATTTAAGGCCTCCCAGGAGAGCGCCAACTCCTGCATGGGACCACAATTTTGTGCTGGAAAAACTCACCCTGCCTCCTTTTGAACCAGCAGTTACTGCGGATATAATTTTTTTTCCGACTACTTTTCTTTTGGCAGTCACTTCAGCTATAAGGGTTTCAGAGCTACAGGCTCTCATGGCAGTGGAGCCTTTCATTATTTTTAACCCGGACAGGGTGACCCTCAGGACCAATCCTTCTTTTATGCCTAAGGTGGTATCCAGTGTGGCTCTTAACCAGACCATTCACCTGCCAACTTTTTTCCCAAATCCGCAGAACAAGGGGGGGAGAGGATTCTGCATTCATTGGATGTACACAGACAACTAAAATTCTACTTAAACAGGACAAAATCTCTAAGAAAGTCTGAGCAACTACTGGTAGCATTTGCTGCAGGATCAGAGGGGAAGGCTATATCAAAGCAGACTATTTCTAAATGGATAAGCCATTACATTAGTTTCTGCTACTTGCACCATGGTAAACCTGTGCCCAAGGGGATCAGATCCCATTCCACCAGAGCTGCCTCTACTTCAGCAGCTTTTCTCAGAGGGGTCACAACTGGAGACATTCTAGAAGCTGCTACTTGGAGCTCAGTTCATACGTTCACAAGCCATTATCATTTACCTCTTCTCTAAATACAGGGCAGGCTTTGCCACTGCAGTCCTGCAGGGCCTTATTGCTGCTCCTAATGCTGTTTAGTTCTATCCTCCCATCCATAGCTTTGGGGTTCTACCCAAGTGTAATGACTGCAACAGTGAAACACTAAGAACATAGTACAGTTCTGTGCACTTACCATAAATGTAGATGTTCGAGTGTATCATCAGATTTGACAGAGTTATCAAGCATCTGATTTGAAGATGGCAGACCCTTTGTTAGTCCTTTCATCTGCTTGTCCTGTAACTTAATTGCATCCACCAATACTGTCCATCTTAACAGATTGCTCATTTTGTACCTACAATGTTGCTTTTGTTTTCCCGATGGTACAGCGATATCCATTGTTTGGTGTCTTCCAGTTTCCATGATGACATCCCAGTCTCTGCTACACTCTAGTGACCAGAAATCTTCCCCTACATTTGTAGCTGTATTGGTCTTCAGAGATGTAAACATGCTTTCACCCATTAAATGTGCTTCTGTTTCCCAAAACACACACAGGGGTGTTGAAGTCCTTTCCACAGAGTCTGGTCACATTTTTTCCTCCCCAAGCGGAACTTGTGCCAAAAGTTGGAGCATAACAACTGAGGCTGCCCTTCCTGTTCACTACCGGACCTTTCGTTTGGTGGGATCTTTGAGTCCTAGCAGAGAAGGCTATGGCTAGTGGCAAGACGTATCATATTCTGAAAAGCTTTAGGAGTCACGTAGAACTCCAGCATGGCTTTATGGGTGTTTTTCCCTTCTTACTGTAGCCTTATAGAAATGTGCTGAAGGCAGGGAGCATATCCTGCTATAGTAGCTCCTTGTGAAGTGGAAAGCACTTCCCCATTTTCTGAGACTCGTGGAGTTGGAGGTTCTTTCAGGTGTCTGTAAACATAATACTACAATTAAAGTGGCTGCATTGGAGCGCATCCCTATTCCTTGGGCATTTTAGTCTGTCCATTGATCAAGAATCATGGGGACTATGGGTCATCTTAGGAAGTGAATGCTCATGTCTTCCACTTTGTTAGTGATTGCACTGTGCTATCAATGCCAACTAAGTTTACTTATAGAGATGCTCTTGCCAAAACACCTGAAGTGTTAAACCAGCTACCAGAGGATGAACAGAGGGATTCTGTTAAGGCATACATCTACTTACTATGTGCATAGCTTGCACCTCCGTGAAGTGAGTGTTAATTAATTATGCCTGGCATTTTTGCTTCCCCTCCTCCCTGTACATCCTTTAGGATCTATGCAGATTGCAGCACTGCTGTATGGGTGGAGACCCAATCCCTGAAGTCTGTCTCTTGGTCACCAAGCCAGAAATTCACAGCATGTTATTCTGTTGCTGCCACATTTGGTGTTTAAAAAAAAAAAAGGGGACCTGAAGCCCATTTTATCTCTTGGTGGTCTTTTTACCCATTGTGGGGCAAGCATTCCATGTGATTATGCCCCATGTTGTATACCTGGCTTAACCAGAGAGGGCTAGATATGTGTTTGGATCTTTTTTTTTCACACACCTTTATTGAATTATCACTTGTGACACAGGCAGGTTTACATTTATACAAAAGTAATCAAACTGTATTAAATTAATATTAATAAACAATATGGTTCACATATATTGCTATATATTATATAACCTAAGCAACATTACATAAATTATTCAAATCCTGCCCGCCTTTTTTAACTAGAAACATCTTTGCTTATGTAGTAAGTGATGGGTTAATAATCGTACATTTATATGAATGAAAACAAACCACACTGACACAATCCTAGTTGCAAGCATTTTACATCACAAGCTATGTGTTTGGATCTTGTCTGTTAATTACACATCAGAAATGAAAAGCTCTATAAAGGTTTCTGAGCTTCAGCATAGGTCATGGCTGCTTCCATTACTGAACTTTATTATTCAGCCTTTTTTTTCTTTGCTGCAGGTGTTCAAAGTGCATGACATTGGTGGATGCTTATTTACAGACCGTTGGTACTACAGTTTTTCTGTATCAAGATGGATGGCTTTTGATGGCATTATAAAGGCAGTTCAAAAGTGTTGGAAGATAAGTCAGTGTCTCAAATTCTTACCTAATTCTGACTCTGTTACAGGTCTTTGTACATTACGTTTTGGGATCTTTGAGAGACTTTCCTTCCACTGTTGTGTATTCAGGAAATTCCAGTCTGAGTATCAACCCTTTACATCTACACAAAGCCCAGTGTTGCCTAGACATTAGGATGTTTAACTTTTGATGGAAGTCATTCCTGTGGTGTTTCGGGTATTGGTCTGTTAGGATTCTTCAGTTGACAGTAAGTTGGCACAAGACAGATGTTAATTTCAGGGAAATCACAGAAGGTTGCTATACATAAGTTCAGTAGCTAACATTTCCAGACTGCTTTTAAGTGGAAACGGACGCCTGTCATTCTTCTCCTAAAGCGACACTCTACAGATACCACCAGTCTACAGTGAGGTCATTTCAGGAAGAAATGACGTTGACTAGATTTTTAGTGCTACATAAAACTGGCTTAAAATTAGAACAGCCTAAATGGGGGGTTAGCATTTATTAACAGTGCAGGGAGGTCACATACTTATTCCTTGAGCAATATGTTTTCAAATATCTGATCTTCAGAGAGCCTGTCACCCCATGAGTAGGCAGCTTCTCCCAAACTGACCATTCAAATGTTCTTTCCTCAAGGAGTTCCTATTTGCAGGTGACTTTGTCACATTATTGTTTCAAAGTGTTAAAAACTGCTCCCTTTTCTCTTCCATGTGCTATAAAGTCAAGCCATAACTATGTGAGCTCCTTTGTACTCCACCCCATTTCCCGTCATTCTGCACCTTCTGTTGCTGTCTGGTTAACTCATGATTCTGGCACCTCTGCAACCATGGCTCTCCAGTTCTCTTCCATTGAAATGTAAGTCGACAATGGGAACTTCCGTGTAACAAATCTCTCTTAAAGCATCCATCAGGGACTCCTCTTCTGTCCTTCTGATTTCAGACCAGCACCCTGGCTTCTTTTCCCATAGTAACACCTATTCAGAAAATAGTCCACCTTAAGATTTGACAGAAGTTTCTCTGTTCGCTGAATTAGTTCATCTACCTCATCTGTGGTGAATTATGCTGTCTTCTGTCATTAAGACCTCAGATTTTCCAGTGTTGCTTTTAATCTGACAGTCATCCCTAAAAATCTGCAAGATGGTTTTTAGAGGTTATTGTTCAGTTAAGATACCTCTCCACCCCCCCCAGAAAAATTCCATTACCTCTAAAATACTAATTTTGTATTAAAATAACTTGCCAGTATAGGATCACAAGATCTAGAAGGCAGATTGGTCCAAGGAACATTAACACCTGGCCAGTACCCATCCTCATAGGCATCCCCTGCTTTTTGGAGGGTGACATAAGATTGGCGGGGGAAAATTTGTGGCTACCGACCTAGTTACCAAGCTACACTTTTAGGGTGGTGAGGGTTTCACTCTGTTTTATTAAGGATAGGTAGTTTATTCTTGAGAATCGTATATGCATTGGGAAATGAGTCAGTTATGCCAGTGTGCTATGTTTACTGATGAATATTTAAGTCCTTAATATGGGTGTTTGTGCTGCTCTTCTGTTTGTGAAGGTGTAGAAGATCAAGGAGGGTGGGGGTCCTTCATGATCTTAAAGGCTAAAATTAAATCACCATGAAGGTGTCTAAGACAACAGTAGAAAGGATAGGAAAAGGTCCATTTTTGGTAAGTAGCCATGCAGTCTTTAGTTAGGAATCTCTGTACAAAGTAATTGGTCTGAGGGGAGGAGTATTTTGATCTATATGAGATGTCATTACATACTAGTAGGACCAGAGAGAGGAGTGTTCTGAGAACTGTTGAGATGTGGTATTTAAAGGACAGATAATTCTCAACGACGTTACCAAGATGTCTGACTGAATCAGTCTTTGGAAGGGTGCTGTGTAACAATTACATTTTTTATCAGTTTAATCCAAGCTTGCTTTCCTTTATATCAGCTGTTTGCAAGTTCTAGACCAAGTTGCAATGAAGTGGTATCTGAAGCCGCAAGAATAGCAACTTCTCGCTTGCAGTCTTCAGCAAATTTTAGTTAGCCATAGGTCTGCACTGTTGGTTTGAATGCTTTGAGAAATAATTACCAAATATGAGATCTCCAAATACTTACCTCTGAAGGACATTACTCCTCACCGTTTTGCTTTCTAAGGTGGCTACAGTTACTTTAACCATGTGTGTTCTGTTTGACAGCCATGTTACTATCCACCTTAAAATGTAAGAGTTTGTTCTTGGATCACTGAGTTTGTTGTAAGTACCAGCAGTGGGAATCATGCCAAAGGCTTTAGCCAGATCATGTGGCTATCACTCACAGCTTCTATAACCCTTTCCGATTTCCTTGGTTGAACAAGCGTGACCAATCCTTGACAGGGCTAAATCACTGAGGGTTTGGAGCTTTGAGGTTTTATGTATGTAAGTTTATAAGGTCGACTATGATGCATTCTATGGTTTTGCAGATTAGACTAGTTAGTCTGAGTCAGTGTCAGGGGTAGGAGATTTGGCCCCCTTTATGTAGAGACATTAAAGTATTTTTCCCACACTTTTGGAAAATCCCTATTAGAAACGTTTAGGTTGAAAGGGTTTATGAGAAATTTGAGGGTGTACCTGACACTACTGAATGGGCATCCAGGAATATTATCCAGACCCATGGATGTAGTAATTTTTTACTTGGGATTATGGTTATGACCTTGATCCACGATGACCTTTGGTATGGGTTGACACACTGAGATTTGTGGAATTGACTACATGTAGTTTGTGCAAAATTAACACTAAATCTATTTGTAGGCAAGTTGGCAGTACCCTCTGGGTGGAGCTAGTTTTGTCATTTGGGATTAGCTCAGCTTTGAGTGGTTTTTATTTCATAACATAGTTGAAGGATGAATTTTGGATTCTAGTTTCTGCTCTTATTCTGAGTGTGTGTTTGGTGTTGGCCTTTTTAATGACATTTTACCTCTCTACTTTTTTTTGTCGGAGTTCTTTAAGTGGGCAGATTGCAGTTTGTTGGAATTTAGTTATTTTTTCTGTGTCTATATCACACAGTCGAAGTTTAATAACTTTGAACACGGACTGTTCGAACCATCCTGTTGGAAGTTAAAAAAACTTCAACTATGGATAAAAACAAAAAAAAGAAAACAAAATAAACTGTTGTAAGCAGGGGGGTAAGCCCCCCTCCACACGTGCGCATCACCCCCCCGCTACTTAAATATACCAACTCCAAGATCGCACCACATTGAACAAAACGGAAACCTCCCCTTACGGAGATTTACGTTGAAACGCTCGAACTTCTGCAAATTCGAACTTATGGTCTCGACCATATGAGGTTTGAACTTGCAGAAGTTCGACTATCTGATAGGAACCCATTTTTTTCCCTATCAAGCACTGCATCTGTGGAATTTAATACCACAGTGGCTTCTAGAGTTCCCATTTTTGGCTAGTTTTGAGGGAACTTAAAACCTACTTGTTTGAAATAGCCTTCAAAGGGGTGGGATGATTTGATCTTCTAATTTAAGTTTCTTAATCAGCTGTAGCGGTGTTGCCTCACAGCAAGAGGTTCTCCTGTTCGATTCTCAGCTGGAGTGTGGGGAGTGCCTACTGTGTGGAATCTGCATGTCCTCCCCGCGGTTGGGTGAGCATTCGAAAGACATGCATAAATGGGCGTGCCTTCGTTGAAGGTTCATAGGTAGATACTAGGCTATCTGCCCTAGGGCATTTATAAGCCTAGCCAGAGTGTATTTGGCTTCTGCCTTCCTATTAGATTAGCCTACTGTGCCTCTGTAAAGTAGGTCACAGAAGGTACCCTTTTAAGATTAGTTTACTGTGCCTCTGTCTAGCAGGGACACAGGAGAGATCCCAGGGGTGAATTTGCGATTTCCCATCCACGCGTCCAAATTTCGCTTGAAGAGGGTCAGTGGGGGGGCTATGTCTAACATGAATTGGGATTCTATTCCAGAGTGAGGGGAGCCTCTGGGAAATGAATCTGTCCCTCCAGCATGTCCTATTTATTTTTGTGCTGAGGTTTAGGTCCCTGGAGCGTGTAGCTCTAAGGGACTTGGATTTTTTTGAGGTGGAGCATGTCCATTAATTCTGGGTTTGACATGGCTTTGTACGTCAGGCATAGATCGCCTCTGAGTAGGCGGTAAGCAACTGAGTAGAGCTGGAGTTTCTTTAGTCGAGCTGAATAGGGCATCTGTTTGTAGCCCATGATCCTCTTGGTGAGGTACTTTTGGGGTCTCTCCAGTTGCTGCAGGTGTCGGGTAAGGTACATCCCAAAAGGGGCATTGTATTCAATTATGGGCCTGATGAGTGACGAGTAGAGGGGCACAATGACCTCTCTTGATCTAGATGCGAACCCTTTCGTGATAAGGTGGGCTATATAGAAGGTCTTTCTAACCACTTTGGCAACGCGATTATCAAAGGAGAGATTGTTATCTACGTTGGTCCCCAAATCTCGAATTACTTCCGTATTTAATGGATTACCACCTATGTGGTAATTTGTGGGCACCTTGTTTTTCCCAAAGGGGATGTCTATGCACTTTTTAGCATTTAGCTTGAGGCCGTGGTTCTGGCACCAAGCATCCGTCTCTGTGAGACCCTTTTGGAGGATGCTTGTTTCAGCTGGAGAGTCGATTATGGCCCCCAGTTCGCAGTCATCTGCGAACTTTGTCAGCTATAATCCCCCCGTGTTAGTCTGAACCTCAGAGAAGTATATACCGAACAAGAGAGGTCCCAGAACTGAGCCCTGTGGGATGCCACTTGTAACTGGTTTGGATTCGGACATGGCACCTGCGATTCTGACCATGTGGGTTCTATCTTTGAGCCAGTTTGCAACCCATCTTGTGATATAGGGGTTGATATTTAAGCTGGTAAGCTTATTTATGATGCCCGAGTGGGGTATTGTGTCGAAGGCTTTTGCGAGGTCCAGGTAGGCTGTGTGTACTACCTTGCCCTCATCTATGGCTTTGGTAATTGTTTCAAAGAAATCAACTAGGCTTAAGAGTCGAGCTGGCACCTCGGCGTTCATGAAAATCTACTGCCAGTCATTAGCGGACCGGAGTTCCGCTGTGGCGACCCCTAACCAGGAAAAGCCGAAAGACAACAACAACAACACCTATTAGATAAGATTTGCTCTAATTTAAGTTTAACACCTATTACGTAGTCAGTATTGTTTAACTGTTTGTTAGAAACTGTTACTGGACTTTTAACTTGATTTTATGTTAAATGGTGTTTTTGGTTAAAACACCTTGAACTTAATTTGTTTTATGTAGAGTTTATGTGATAAGACCAAGATTTTTTATATGTAAACTTCATGTCCTGTGTGGCCATAATAAGAACTGCTTGGTTTCTACGCTTTAAGACAGCTTGGAGGATGAAAGTATTGTAACAGAACATGTTCATTGTGTTTCACTGTTGCAGTCATTACTCTTGGGTTATCCTGCTGGCAGGCTACCCGTAGTCGGCCCAATTCCAAAGTCTCGATCCGGCGTCTGTTGCCTCTTCCCTGAAGTCAGTGCGCCAGGGGTATAAAAAAAGCAGCCAACGCCATTTTCTTCAGTCTTTCTTGCCGTGCGGTGCCCGAAGCATAAGCAGTTTGCAAGTGCCGGCCGACTCCTGAGATTTTCAAATCAGAATTTCAGATCCGAAGTCTTCATTAAAGCCAAGTACCCCGTTGGGGAAACTTTTTTCTTGCTCCAGACCGATGTCAGAAAAAGTTAACAATTGTATTTCTTGTGGAAAGCAAATACCTCATAAGGATTTTCACTCTTACTGTATTCCTTGCCTAGGCCCTGATCACAATGTTGCTAGTTGTCGGTTTTGTGCTAGATTTAACCAGCGCACTATCAAGCGTCGGTTTGATTTTGCTTTCCATTACTTTGGCCGAAGATTTAACTATATAATGCCGTCGGAGTCAGCGGACGACCGCAGTTTACAAAAACGCAATGACAAGGAAAAGGATAGGCATCTGAGGTCCAAAACCGACGATGAAGCCTCTTCTAGGCCAGTCGCCGGTTCTCAGTGAGGTGCTTTTGCAGCCCCTGGCGCCCGCTACCTTAGAGCCACAGGCCGCTTCCGACTCCCACGTGGAGCCGACTGGGCCTCTGGATACTCAAGGTATTGGATCCTCGGAAATCAATCCCTCAGATGGGTCTGGAGCCACTGAGCAGGCATCAGCTTCTGTGGGTGTTTTCAGACCTACACAGCTGTACATTAAGCCATCCTCAGCTTCAAAGACAAAGACTAAAGCATCATTAAAGACAAAGAAACAAGTACAGCATTCTCCTACTCAGACCACCATGCCTAAGAAACAAATGCTCAAAATGGCCGAAGACCTAATTACTTTGATCAGGGGGACCCATCCCCCTCCTGATGAGAGGCCTAGGCAAGAGACAGAGTATGATTCTTCTGATCAGGTTTCCATTTCTTCTGATTCCTCTTCTGAACAAGATTACTCCATGCTTCCCTATAAGGATTGTGATGCTGAAGAATCCATTCCTTCAGCCTCTCCTCCTGAGTATTATTCTTTTGGGGAAACCTTACATACCATGAGAGAACATTTACACTGGGAGAGCCAAGATTATTCTGAATCTAAGAAAAGGCTCAGATTTTCTGCTTCTTCCCCAGCACAGACCCCTAGCTATACCACCTGTACTAGACATTATGGACGATGTACTCAGAGTCCAGCCTGTCCCCTGACTCTCTCCCCCCTGCACCTGCTAAGCCAGACAGATATTACAGGGTTCCTGATTCTCATAAATTCCTGTATAAAAACCCCTCTTCTGACCCAGAAACTATATATCAAGGCCCCAAGGGGGATAAAGCTTCCACTGCAAAAAACCCTGTCCCCTCTGATAGGGATTCCAGGGCTCTAGACAGATGGGGAAAAAAGTCTACACTTCTGCTACCCTGGCTATAAGGGCCTTAAGTTGTCAGTTTCATATGCTTAAATATCAGCAATATTTAATGTCACAGCTTAAACAGAAAATGTTGACAAATACTGAATGTTCAGAAAACAAGGAATTACAGGATTTATTGCATACAGCTGAACAAGTGGGAAAGCACACTTTGCAATGTGGTTATGATTCACTGGAGGCCTCATGCAGGGCTTCTGTTTCAGGTTCTGTTGTTAGAAGGCATGCTTGGTTAAAGGAACAAAATCTGCCTGATCATGTTAAAGCAAAATTATTAGATGCACCATTACAGCATGATACTTTGTTTGGTACTAAAGCAGAAGAAGTATTGAAAAAAATGGAGGATAAAGCAAAATCCATGCAGACAGTCAAGGATTTCTTACAGGTACAACCACCCAGATTTAGCAGAAACTGGCCTTCAAAAAATTGGTCCTTTCCAGTGTCAGACAGACCACAAAGAGGCAGATACAGGCGTCCCAGAGGCAGAGGTCAACCCCATGGCTCATACAGACCTAAACAATGGGGTGCTACTACCTCCAAAAGTGGAGAAGACAAATCACAACCTTACAGGAAACAGTCCCAATGACTTTCCTCTACCAAATCCAAGCACTTCTCTATTGGCCACCCCCTTAGGGGGAAAACTAGCACTTTTGTCTTCAAATTGGCAAAGGATTACCCAAGACAAATGGGTACTGAACATAGTGTCCCAAGGCTACAGGTTCCATTTCCACACTCTACCAAGGTCAAAAGGTATGCCAGACCTGCCACACAATCAAAGGGCAGAGGCACAAAAACAAATTACAGCCCTCATGGACATGAGGGCCATTCAGCAAGTACCGCGACAAGAACAGGGGCAAGGATTTTACTCCAGGCTCTTTCTAGTGCCCAGAAAGGACAAAACCTGGAGACCAATACTGGACCTGTCTATACTAAACACATTTCTGGAAGTTCCAAAATTCAAGATGTTGACTCTACAGCAGCTACTGCCCATGCTGGGCAACAAGGCTTGGCTCGTAACCTTGGACCTAAAAGAGGCATACCCGCATGTCCCAATCAGACAATCTTGCAGAAGATACCTCAGATTCATAGCTGGCTCAATGCATTACCAATTCTCTGCACTGCCCTTTGGCTTATCCACTGCGCTCAGGGTCTTCACAAAATGCTTGGCACTAGTAATTGCGCTTTGCAGACAAAGAGGAATTTAAATATATCTCTACTTGGACGACTGCCTAATTCATGCAGAGAACAAAGACATTCTTCTAAAGCATCTGGCGTTTGTAAAGAGATTACTAATTGGCCTAGGGTACACAGTAAACGAAAAGAAATCAAAACTAGTGCCCTCTCAAGAGATAATATTCCTGAGTGCAAGCTTAAACACAACTACCCAGATGGCTTATCTCACGCCAGACAAACAAAAGCACCTGACTACTTACTTCAAGACATTGGCAACAAAAACCCACTTATCTGCAAGGAAAATCCTGCAGGCCTTGGGTTTCATAGCATCCTGCATTCTACTAATTCCATATGCCAAACTGCATACGAGGAAACTACAATGGTATCTAAAAAGTGTTTGGACTTAACATTGCCACAGCCTGGAGACAGTAATTGCACTCATTCCCTGCCTGCAACAGGAGTTTCGATGGTGGGCAAAAGCCTCCCTGCCTGCAACAGGAGTTTCGATGGTGGGCAAAAGCCTCTCACCACAACAAGGGTCTGCCATTCAGGTTACCTACAGCCAGACAGACACGGACAATGGATGCATCCGACTATGCCTGGGGGGCACATATGGCAGGAAAATGCATTCAGGGCACATGGCCTGCAAACCAAATGCATCTTCACATCAATCAAAAAGAGATCCTAGCTGTTCAAAATGCCCTGACAGCTTTCATGGACCTGCTTCATCCAGGACAACTACTGATAGACAGACAACAGTATGGTCATGTGGTACATAAACAAGCAGGGAAGTACATATTCCTACCCCTTTTGCAGACAAGAAATGACCTTATGGGACACGGCATTGGCTTTTCAAGTTCACCTGCAAGCACAATTCCTGCCAGGAAAAACAAATACTCTGGCAGATGAACTAAGCAGAAATCTCATGGATCTCCATGAATGGAAACTGGTTCCTCAAGTCTTCAACATGATAACAAGGAAATGGGGATTCCCAGACGTAAATCTATTTGCCTCCCCTCACAACTGCCAATTGCAAAGATTTTGCACAGGGATATATCACAAACAAGCATGGAAAGTGGACGCCCCATCCTTCAGCTGGAAAAATCTAACAGTATATGCTTTTCCCCCTTTGCCTCTTCTTCCCAGGGTACTCCTAAAGGTCAGACAAGAGAAGCCAAACATGATACTGATTGCACCAGACTGGCCACGCCAGTACTGGTACCCAATTCTGAAGAGCTTGTCTCAAGGTCCAGCATGGATATTGTCTCAAATTCCTCAATTGCTGACCCAACAAAACAGTCAGATCCTGCACAGCCAACTCAGGACCTTAAATCTGGCAGCATGGCGGATAACGTAACCATTCAGAGCACTCCACTTACAAAAGCGGTTATGGACGTTATCTTGGAGGCCAGAAGGCCCAGTACCAGAAAATTTTATGCAGAAAAATGGAAGAGATTCTCTGCTTGGAACCAAGAACAAGGCATGGACATGAGTGTGCCAAATATCCCTCAGATTTTACAATACCTAACTGAGATGCTAAACAAAGGCCTTTCCTTCTCATCTATTAAGATTCATGCCTCTGCCATTTCAGCCCATTACAATACGGAACCACCTATCTTTTCTCATCCTTTACTAAAGCAGTACCTCAGAGGAGCCAAAAACATTAGGCCTCCTAGGAGAGCACCAATTCCGGCCTGGGACCTCAATTATGTTTTGGAAAAACTCACACTGCCTCCCTTCGAGCCAGCATCTACAGCAGATATAAAATTCTTATCCTGGAAAACAGCTCTGCTCCTAGCAATAACCTCTTCAAGACGAGTCTCAGAGCTACAAGAACTCATGGCTGTGGAACCTTTCATCATTTTCCATCCAGACAGGGTTTCCCTGAGGACAAACCCTATGTTTATGCCTAAGGTGTGTGGCCCTTAACCAAACCATTCACTTGCCAACTTTTTATCCTAATCCACAGAACAAGGGTGAGATAATTCTGCATTCTTTGGACATACACAGGCAGCTGAGATTCTACTTGGACAGAACTAAAGTTTTCAGAAAAACTGAGCAACTTTTGGTGTCATGTGCTGCAAGTTCACAGGGAAAGGCTATCTCAAAACAGACTATTTCTAAATGGATAGGCCATTGCAGCCATTTCTGCTATCTACAACATGGCAAATCAGTGCCTAAGGACATTAGGCGTCATTCCACCAGAGCAGCAGCCACTTCAGCAGCCTTCCTTAGAGGAGTACCAACCAAAGATATATCTTAGAGGCTGCAACTTGGCGTTCAGTGCACACTTTCACAAAGCACTACCACTTACCTCTTTACTCTAAGTCCAGAGCAGGCTTTGCCACTGCAGTTCTGCAGGGCCTCATAGCCTCTCCAAATCCTATTTAGACCAGCCACCCTACCTCGGCTTTGGGATTCAACCCAAGAGTAATGACTGCAACAGTGAAACACGATGAACATAGTACAGTTGTGTACCTACCATAAATGTAGATGTTCGAGTGTATTCACTGTTGCAGTCCAGGTTACCCACCCACCTTCCCCTCTTTCCTTTGTGGGACGTATCTACACTTCTCTATCCTATACTACCTTTTTGGTGTATATGATTGTAGATGAAGGACATGTTGTTTTTGTGCATGTATTTTTATTGGCATATTCTTTCAGCCTTCCAATTTAGGGGCACCTGACATCTGGGGCAAGAAAAGCTGAAGAAAATGGCGTCGGCTGCTTCTTTTATACCCCTGGCATACTGACGTCAGGGAAGATGCAACAGCAACCAACGCCGGACCTAGACTTTGGAATCGGGCCAACTACGGGTAGCCTGCCAGCAGGATAACCCAAGAGTAATGACTGCAACAGTAAATACACTCGAACATTTACATTTATGGTAGGTACACAACTGTACTTTTGCAAGCATATCATGAAGTTTTAGGTTTTTAAACTCAGAAGTGTTTGCTAAGGATGCTTTTGTGGTTTTTAACAGCGAATACCCCTCCTTTGTGATCAGACTTGGCCCTATCTTCCTTCATAAAGCAGAGCCTGTGGTCACTATATCTGACCCCAGTATTGCAGGAGCTCTGTCACAAAGCCCTGCACCAACACATTTACAGAGACTTTGTCATTGTTTTATGTAAGCATAGTTATCATGAAGAACCTTGCTGCATATTAACTTTAATCAGTTAAATACACACTTGGTCTATGAAATAGTAGGACCCCTTACTAAGTTGGCCGCTGTCTCCTTTTGCTTGACCAGTAAACTATACTGCATATGTCAGGTGTTTAGTCTGAGGAAATGACATAAAACCTGTTTTACTTGTATCTCTTTGTTAATTGCTTTTGTTCTGGCTATAAAGTGATTGCTGTCAGTTATAAATTGACCTGAGGGTGGGAGTAGGGTTGCCAACTGTTCAGAATTTTTCTGGACAGTCCAGAATTAAGGGCCACTGTTGCTGACATTGGAGAACACAAGAACATGCTTGAGCACAGTAATATTATACAACAATCCTCTGAAGGGGAGGTTAATGCACGCACCTATTCTGCATGCATTTTGCTTTCACATACATGTCCAGAATTTTTGACATGAAAAGTTGGCAATCCTTGGCCCATTACTGTTTAATGTCTTCATCAATAACGTGCATACGTCTTCCTGTGAAGGCACTCTAATTCAACATGCAGGTGACTCAACTATCATCTGTGTATCCGACATAGTAACTCACCTACAGCACATAACACAACAAGCTTTCTATTCCATAGAAACATGGCTCTCCAATGCTGAACTCCTACTGAACCGAAAAAAATGCTCCATCTCTTCACTCACAAACCCCATTGCTCCAATAAGATAAAGTTAAAGATATTTTCATGCAGCAATACTGAAACTGAATTGGTTCAGCATACCAAACTACTAGGTGTCACGATTGATGATAATGTCAGATTTGACCTACACATACAAAACTGTATAAAAAAAAACACACCAAAAAGTAGGCATTCTGTACAGGAATAAAAACTTCCTCACAGCAGCTACCAGAATTTATCTTGGCCAAAACCTACCTCTTGCCCTCACTGTTATATGGGGCCCCAGTTCTAACTACCTTACAGACCTCCTTAAGAAAAAAAAATAGAAAGTTGCTGCAACAATGTTGCCAAATTTGCCATAAGCGCAAACTCTCTAACTCATCACTGTAAAGCCCTATTCCCTAAGGTGGCTTGAACTCCCCCTTCACCTCCAATACATACAACTTAGTACGGTATACAAAATCTCTCAAACCAACCACAGGCCTAAGCCTTTACTCTTCCTCTATGTCAAAACAATGGAACTCCAGTCCTTTAACTATCAAAACTGCTACTAACCTGCACTCTTTCAAAACCTGTATAAAGTAATACTTCAACAAAGTTTGGATTTGCTCCTCGTATGAGCCCAGGCTGAGGTACTCTTATACCTTTTTCTATGTCTACTCTCTGTATCCCCACTCCTCACAGCAAGAGGTTCACTGGTTTGATCCTCGGCTAGGGTGCCTTCTGTGCAGAGTCTGCATGTCCTCCCTGTGGTCGCGTGAGTTTTCATCGGGTGCTCCGGTTTCCTCCCACATCCCAAAGACATGCTGTAGGTGGACTGGACACTCTAAATTGGCCCTAGGCGTGAGTGCTAGCGTGTGTGTGCCTCCTGTAGAAGGTTGGGTGCCGGGCTGGCAACTCGGCACTGTAAAACTCCACTGCCAATCATGAGCAGACAGGTGATCTGCTGTGGCGACCCCTAACAGGAAAAAAGCCGAAAGAAGAACTCTCTGTATCCCCACTACTAACTTACTCTACCCTCCCTTCCTCTACACATACTCCCCTGAGGTTACACTCGTACCTTTTCCACATCTATTCCTGCTATCCCATCTGTCACACCCTACCCTTCTGTACTCATACTATCCTATGCATTCATCAGTATAATATGTTACCATATTTCATGATTTCTGGAATATTAATAGTTGTTATGATCATCTAATATGTAAATAATGCTACATCTTCCTGTTATCAGGCTTTCCATATAATTTATGCTTGAACACTGACTTTTATGTCTGAGTTTTTATTTTGACTAATGTGTAGTTTTTCAAATTTTGTGCTTGAATGTTATGACTTTATTATGTTTGTTAAGGTCTTATTCTGACAAACTAATGTGTTTTTATATTTGTGCTTGAATGTTATAACATTGTCTAGATTTTCATTCTGTTTACCATATGTATCTGGAGTTTTTTCTCCTCAGGCCTCTGCTGAAAATGGATACCCCATGACCCAGTCTGACTTTCCCGGTAAACAAATGCCAAATAAATAAATTTAGTCAAGGAATGTAAATACAACAGGGAGTACAGAAGGTGACTTAAGACAAGGTTAAGAATATTAAATCCCTGGGCTAAGAAGTTTACTGTTTGTTCCAGAGAGTCTACATTTATTACATTGGAGAATTGTTGGGTGTGCATGTTATTAATGATGTATATTTTGCAATCAATAGCTGGATAAAATAAATCCCCCACTATAAAGATATTGTGATTTATGGACAATTCATCTAGCACTTTCATAAAATTTTCATTGTCCGGGAACATGAAAGGTGATGTATAGCAGACTATAAGGTGGTAGTTTGTTTTCTTTAGAGTGATTTGGACTTTAAGATTGTTTTGAGGTTCACAGGGAATCTCTGTGAAGGTAATGCTAATGGTGACAAGGATTGATAATGTCCCAGAAGCTATCATGAGTCTGAAAGTGAGATAGGCAGTTATCCCTGGTATAAAAGGAATGCTGTCTTTGCACTGAAACCACACTTCTGTTATTACACAAGTGTGGATGTGTTAACTCATTCAAACCTGTAACACCCTTTTGTATACTTCCAGTTTATGCCCATAGCTCCTCTGGCATTCAGACATTTTTTGGGACTGGCTTCTTTAACTGAGTGACTTACCAGCTAATCATAGGCAGTATTAGACAGGACAAAGATTTATTACCAAAAGTACATTAAGCTTGTTCATCTAGGATGTCCTGCAGTGGAGAAATTAATCTCCATTTGCCACTTTTTGAAGTGAAACTTCTTTAAGCACGGTAGTGAGAATTTGGAGTGAAATGGAAAAGTAAATGGAAGTGAGACTCCGCTGGATGGTGATGCTGTTCGGTGGCTGACTGCTGCCGAACCAGGAGTCCAGAGGAAGCCACTCTGCCACAAGACACACACACACACGCGCACACACACACGCGCACACACACACGCACACACACACACACACACACACACACACACACACACACACCTCTAAAGGAAAAACAGGTTGGTGCTCTATTCTGTTGATCCATATTTTTTAAATGACCCACAAATAAGGAAACCGACAGAAGAAAAATATTTGGAGATACTTTAATATAGTAAATACAAACTTACTGCATGTTGCTGGGGGTGGGGTGTAGACCGGTAATATTTCTTCATAGCCATCGTGCTAACAATAAATGGTTCTTCCCCCATTGCAAATGGACAGGACTTCAGTGGCCATAGCTGCTCTCTCCACTCCCCTCTCCAACCTCACATCTTTCTCGTAAGCACATCAGAATACCAAGTAGTAAAGCTGGACAGCGGCAGCTGTCTTACAAAAGTGGGTTAGTTCCAGCACCAGCTTTTCTCCTGAGTGCTACCCTCATTCCCACACCAGTAGAATCCCCTTGGCATCCCGATCACCCACACCATGCTATGTGGTTATCTGCAGTACCACAGTTACAGACTCCTTATTGCACAAATCTACCCAACCTTTTCATATTGCCCGTAAATGTTTCTGTTCAATTTTCCAACTTTGCAGATAAAACGGAGGAGTCCATTAAATAGGAATGCTTTCCTTCTTAAAGTTTTACTTCCTAAAGCTGTACGTAGACCAACATTGGTAATGCTACTAGTAAATGTGAAGGTATAGTAAACTGTTCACCCCACTGAAGCCTAAATATAATCGGCTAACTGAATGTGCATATTGGTGTTCCCTTGGTTACACAATACCTTTTTTTAAACAAATTCTTAAGCAGTGTGTAGTTGCAGCAGCTGTAATCATGGCAGTATCAGTGCCACAACTAGAGCAAAAAGATACAAAAACAGACTGTTCGCCATGCACGGTAGAAGTGAAACTTCTGTAAGGAAGTATGAAGGAGCTTATACTGTACTGTACCATTTTATTTCCTTTGCACTTCCTTACAGAAATGTTACTTCTACCTTGCATGGTGATCATGCACATTCTTTATTCATATTTTCATATATAAGCTCAGATTTTCATAACTAAGAGTCTTGCATGCTGTTGAGGAGTGTGGTATGAAATAAAATAGGAGACAAGAAAATTTAGTGCCTTTGTCACTGTTGCAGTGTTCTTTGCTCTTAGGCTGTCCTTAGCAGGATATGTCAACATCCAGCCAGTATGCCAAAGCCTTTACACCTCGCAGATGTCGTATATTAGACGTATGTCCTACGTGCAAGGTGTAACGAGTAAGGCATATATGTGATGTACATATGCCTAATACTCAGAACTTCTATGTCACCAGTCTGAATGCTACTTCTGAATTTGGTCTGTACACAGTTCAGTGAGCTAGTTCATCTACAGAACCTTCTACAGATAAATGCCCTAATGGGGTTCCTTCCTATTTTCCTTCATGTAGTTTTTCATGTCATCCAGGAAGGATAAATACGAGTGTGGGAGGCAGATACCCTAAAGATAGACATGCAAAGTGCCTTTTGTTTTTCCGTGCTGTGCATGGCAATACTCTGTGATATTTGTCAGGCGTTTGTCCCTAAGACACTCTGTTGTCCCCCACATGGCTAGGTATCTCCTGGCTGTTCTCGCCCAGCTTTGGGTGGGTAGGTGGTGGGTTGACTGATATGCCTGATTCTAACAATAAGACTTCTGTTCTTTTCTGAGTTCTGCCTCTCTGGTAGCTTGTCAGTTCATTAAATGCAGCTGTGATGCAGCTGATGCCTCTTCTAAAGCATCTGCATCTGGTTCTGTCATGCAGGGATACTCTTGGGTTGTGCCTTCAAGTCTTACCTGAGGATATTAAGGCCAAACTTTTAGATTCTCCCTTAGACAGCCAGAATCTTTTTAACACTGCTGCTTCTGCAGAATTGTTTAAAACCCTTCAGATTGGGGCAAGGTTATGCATGATCTGATGCAAATTTGTTTCCCCTGTACCCAAGTTCCAGAGGAACTATCCATCTAAATGTTCTTTTGTCCGCAGGCAGCTTAGACAATCTGCTAGGTGCAGGAATGTTAACAAGGAGATTTTCTCTGACAAACCCACTCAAAGTGTACAGACCAAAACCTTATTTTCCTGATAAATCTGCTTCTGTCTGATTTCCAGCCTCCCGTTGGGCAAGATTCCTCTGTCCCTCAGACTAACCCTTTCCTGTTTGGCAACAGAATCACATATGTCTGGGTTCTTATCATCCATCACAGTAATTTTATGGTTTGGAAGTCCCTTCTTCTGGTTTGGAAGTCCCTTTTTCTGGCCTTCCTCAACATCCTCCTTGCAAACTTTGTTATTTTTCTTGGTTCTGTGGGAACTGGTGGATCATGAAACCCTGCAGCCTGTTCCCTTGTCTCTGCAAGGAACAGGTTTTTAGTCTAGAATGTTTCTGGTTCCCAGGAAGAAGGGGTTGTGGGAGCTCATTTTAGACCTATCGTTTCTTAGCACCTTCTCAAGGTATTTTCCTTCAGGGTGTTGTCTCTTAAGGCACTTTTCCCTCTCTTGCTTCCTACAGGTTTTCTGGTATCTCTGGATTTGAAGGATACTTATCTCCATAACCCCATTCACCCTCTCTTCAGCAATTTTTTACATTTCTCTGTTTCTTCCTGTCATCAGTTCTCTTCTTTGCCTTTTGGTCTTTCTAGCGTTCCAGTAGTATTTACCCAATGTCTTGTCCCTGTGGTAACTTTCTACAGACTTCAGGAAATGCATATATTCCCTTATTTAGATGACTTTCTAATTCAAGCCCACTCTCAACAACTCCTCCTTCAAAATCTACATTTCATTATGCGGCCTCTGGACAGTATGGGGCTCACCGTCAATTTAAAATCTGTGACTTCCTCTCAGGACCAAGTGTTTTTGGGCTGCTGGATTTGGACCATCCCAGTGTTGGCTTGTCTCCTGCCTTTGACTGCTTACTTCCACTCTCTTCCTTTCCCAATCCTTTCTATAAGAGAATTTCTCCAAACTCTGTCGTACATAGCAGCTATCATTCCAGTGGTTCCTTTCACCATTTCCAGAAGACAATACTTCAGTGGTATCTCAAGACTGTTTGTTTGGTTCCAGCACTGCCACCCTCTGGAATTTGTTCCCTCCCTTACCGTGTCTCAAGCTTCACTGGTGGACTTATTTCCCTAATCCAGAGCTGCCTTTTCAGGTTTATCTCCCTATCCAGGAGCTGTACACAGATGCTTCCTATCATGGTTGGGGAGCCTTCTACAGCAAACTGAAAGTCCAAGGTTTTTCGTACCATCAACAGATGAGACCATATCAGTATCAATAAGAGATGAGGGCTCTTATCCTAGCTCTCCAGGCTTTTTACTGCCTTTGGGTTCCAGGTCCTCTAACAGTTTTTAAAGATTATACCAGTTATGCGGTACATCTTCAAGCAAGGCATCACAAAATCTTACCTTATTTGCAGGCTGGCTCTTCACGTTTGAGATTGCGCAGTCTGCCATCTGGTTCTTCAGGTGGTTTAAATCTCTTCAGAGTACAATCTTGGTAGACTCTTTGAGCAGATCCAGGACTTGTCCTCATTAATGGATGCTTCACAGGGAAGTATTTTTGATCATTGTACATTGGTGGGGTACTCCTTCAGTACATCTTTTTGCCTTCCCTCTGAACAGACAGCTTCCTCAGTTCTGTTCCAGAGTACAAAGTCTTCTGGCTTGGAGAGTTGATGCCATGACTTTTTCTTGGAAGTGAATGTTCCTGTATACCTATCATCCTCTTCCTCTTCTTCCCAGGGTCTTGCACAAGATCATGTGGACACACCCTAAATCTTACTGGTGACTCCCTTTTGGCTCAGACAGCTGTGGTTTCCCCTTCTATTTCACCTCGCCAGAGGCAGTCATCATAGGTTACCTCACAGGATAGATCTTCTCACACAAGACAAGGGACCTCTCATTCACCTTCATTTGTCCACACTTCAGCTTGGCACTTTGCGTGATAGATCAGGCACCAATTTTCTGAGGACATGGAGGCCAGAAACCCCATTATTAGAAAATCCTGTGTGGCTAAATGGAAGAGATTTTCTATATTGTGTCTCAAGCATGACCGGGACCTGTTTTCTGTGAAGGTCCCTGTGGTCCTCTTTTATTGTGTGTTGCTCAGTGTTGGTTTGGTATATTCCTCTGTTAAAGTTAATTTGTCAGCCAGCCATTTCTGCCTGTCTGCCTCTGAGTCCAGTTTTGGCTTCTAGTTTTGAAGTCAAACAATTTCTAAAAGGCATCCTTCATATCAGGCCTCCAAAAAAGTATATGCCTTTTCCTGGGTCCTTAATTTTATTCTTGAAAAATGGACTCCACCCCCTTTTGGATCTGCCTTTTCTTCCTTGCAGCAGTGTACTTGGAAGACTGTATTGTTGACTCTTAAAGAGGTTCTCTGAACTTTAAGCACTCATGATGTTTCCTCCTTTTTTTGTTTTTCAAAGGGACAGGGTGTCTTTTCATATCATTTCTTCCTTTATGCCTAAGGCGGTTAATGATTTGTCCTTGAATCAATCTGTTCATCCCTTATCCTTTCTTTCCTTCTCCATAGTCCACTAGTGAGAAGCTACTATACACCTTGGATGCAGATATACAGCTCAGGTATTACTTGGATAAGACAAAATGTATCTGTAAATCTGAGCAACTTTTTGTTTCTCTTCATGCTAGCAATTTGAGTTTGGCAGTGTCTAAGCAAACCATCTCCTCCTGGATTTCTAAGGCCATTTATTTTTATTTCATGGCTAGCAGCTTTCCTCTTCTGTTTGTGCTCATTCTACCAGCACAGTGGCCTTCTCTGGTGTTTTCTGCAAGGGCCTGGATACTAGATCCATCTTGTAAGATGCTACTTGGTTTTCTCTTCACACTTTTACCAAACACTGCAAGTTGCTGGTCCATTCTAAGGCCAGCACAGGTTTTACCAGGGCCATCCTTCATGGTTTTGTGGAAGGCTTTTCTCTGCTTTCCTTCTCCCATACTTTCCAGTAGCTTCTGTACTCTCACAAGAGTAAAGAATGCTGAAACGGTGAAAAGTACATAGTACAGCTGGGTAAGAGCTTAACATAAATGTAGATGTCCTGCTTCTCACTGTTGCCATATTCTGTCTCTCCTTCCTGTCCCGTTATATTTTGCTGCCCTACTTCTGCCTAAAGAGTCCCTTTGCCTGCCTTATTCTCTTTCTGGTTGTGCATGATACTGCTTTCAGTCGGGTTGTTCTGGTTTGCCTGGGGCACTTCATTTTGGAGGATTAGGCATCCGTATGTCACATGTGTACCTTATACCTTGCACATAGGACATGCTTCTAATGTACAATTCCTAGAAGGCGTAAGGGCTTTGGTATACTGGTTGGATGCTAAGCTGTCCTTGGCAGGATATCCTAATAAGGATACTACAGTAGGGAGAAGTAGATCTACTGTTATGGTAAGGTCTTACACAACTGTACTTTGCCAATGTCCATTTATATCACATTAGATCTAAAATATTGCTAGTTTATTTATGAAAATAAGTAATAGTGGGCTTCCTTTTAAAATGTTGGCACTCGAAATGTTGAGTGTTGAAAAAAGACTGAAAACCGAGAGAGAAAATTGTGCTTAAAAATTTCTGTGCTTTTTCTTTAGAGAAGCCCCCCTGCCCCTATACTTATATGTGTATGTATATATGTATATATATATATATATATATATATATATATATATATATGTATATAGATGTATATACGTTGTCCTGTTCGATTCTCAGCTAAAGCATCTTCTGTGTGGAGACATGCGTGAATGGGTGTACCTTCGTTGAAGGTTGTGCATCAGAGCTGGCAACTCGGTACGTAAACATCTACTGCCAATAATTAGCGGACCGGAGTTCCACTGTGGCGACCCCTAACCGGGAAAAGCCGAAAGATACAACAACATATATAGATATAACAACTCCAAGATCTTCATACCTCAGAGGAAAGGGAATATTCCGAGAAATGGTATCTCAGACTTTGTATATACAAGTCTAATCTTTCAGCCATTCAGTTTCCATGTTTTGGGACTCGCTCTAGCAGGTCTCGACATTTCAAATGGTTATCCAGTATTTCTGTATGCACGTAATACATCAAAAAACAAGTGACTTGCACACTATTGCATGGCATCAGGTGAAATCTTAGATGTAAATGAAGAAAACTACATTTGATATTTGCAGTGTAAGTTGCACATCTTGAGAGAGATTCTGTTATTTATATTGATAATTATACATAAGTATATCTTCACGTATCTCAAACATGCAGTTAGAGAGGAATTATTTGCTGTCATGTGAAAGCTTATTTCTGGTTAGCAAGGGTGTTCTAACAATATATGTCTAGGTTGTACAGTTTCCAAGCAATGGCAATTTGTTTGTGAAAGCTTAACAAAGAATATAATTCTGGGTTTGTGCACATTAATATATAGTAGTTATAGAAATGCAATGGATGTGCTAACTGTTACACTGTAAAGCATATTTCTCATGCATAACATTATATCATTACAGTTTTAATAGCTTATATTGTCCTCAAAGTATTTAAATTTTATTTTAAGTTGAGTTTTCAGAAAATGCTCTGGAATGTAAAGGTGTGTAGGCTGCTGGGGGTGTGGCATTCCACACCACTTAAGTGTTAATGACTTAAAGTTGTACTGAAACCATATCGCTGTTAATACACAAATGTGGATGTGTTGTACAAGAGCCTTGCTTAGGCAGCTTATTTAGGTGTCTGACACCGAGTTCAGTAACTTTAATAGTGTCAGCATTGGGACCTATTGAGGTATTTCGTGCTATATTGGAATGTCTAGAAAACATTGTCTAAAGGCTTTGAGGGCAACAAAGGCAAAGAGAGTATGCAAATGCTGTGAAGGAAAGGTACAAGCTATCCCTTATTAAGCAAGTAGACTTGTCAGTTATCATGTCCCAGGTTTATACATACTGGAACCCCAGAATAACAATAGCTACATAACTAATTATCAAAGCCAGCTATCTTTCATTTGAATCTGGGTATCATTCTACATGATGGTAGTTCCATTTGGGGCCAAAGTCTTGTTTGCAGTGGACACATGCACAATGACATCCATTATGTCTGTCTGTAAAATGCCTCAAATTCACACCCACATGGACTGCTGCGAGGCCTTTTTCAAACTGGCAAGTTCAGCAAGACTCAAATTCTTGTAATGGAAGACATTCACCCATCACATTGCTAGCTTACTTAGTTTTCCACACTTATCTTTGTATAATTATATTTCCTTTGTCCCTAAAGTGTGCCTCAAACTTTAATCAGCCTTTCAAGTTTTTTTTTTTTCTGGTTTAGTGCAATCTGAGCACATTCTTTCTTTATGTGGTGACCATCAGCTCAGCAGAAGGGATCAGTAACTTTTAGTTTTTAGTGTAGAGGGGGCAGGAAACAGTCCAAATATTCCTTTTCAAAGTGGCTGTTCGGCTACATAGATTTTGGTGGTAGGTATGGCAAAGGCATTGGCTTGACTACTAACACCCTTTCTACAAGGGCAGCATCTGCCTCTGTAGCATTTGTAAAGAACATGCCAGATTTATGAGACAAGGTGATCCAACTTTCATTTCTTTGGCAAGCATTAGTTGCTGTTTCCAGGTTTAGAACCATTTTTTAGGAGTTCCGACTAATATCCTCGCTCTAGCCACCCTTTCCAAAGTAATCCATTCTAGGGGCACTTGTCCAAAGCTATCATTCTTGTCAGTGTGTAACTCTCAACCAGTCAGGGACAAATATCAGCAGACTCTGGGACAAATCCAAAAATAATCAAGGACAGTCAGGGACACTTTTAAAATATTAGTTCTATTAACTTGGGACATTGACAGAACAAGAGTGTGAATTACTAAACCTTTTCTGAAGTAAAAGGAATGTGTAACTCTAATTGTCATTTATTAAGTATAATTCACTACATTTTCCCCAAAAGTCACCAGTTTTAGGAGGGATTAAAAGGGACAGGGCTAAAATTTCAGTGAAAATCAGGGATGTCCCTGAAAATCAGGGACAGTTGAGAGGATGTGTGGAAACTGGATGCATTTGCTCACCATTTGATCTGTAAGATAGCAGTCTTGCTGCAGGATTCCCTCCCTGAAACTCCACCCCTTAATTTGTCACTCTGATTTGTGAAAATAGTAGCTTTTCACCCCGTGCCCTCTGTTGTGGTAGTGGATCATTTTTTTAGTCTATGGGTTCTTTTATTTTACTCTCGGTGACAGAGTAAGTGTTGAAAACAGGGAAGACAGGATATGACCACCCAGACCAAGTAGCTGTTTCAAATGAGGGGGCTTTTCTAGAATATGGGGGAGGGGCATTAATTCTGTTAGAGAGGTGTGAACATTTATCTGTTTAGTATTTTGCTGCCTGAATCCCATCACATGGATCCAACATTCAGATCAGCGCTTGAGTTCTTTCCTGGTAAATGCATCTCTGGTGCCATCAAGAGAGCAGGCTGTGGAAGTGTGAGATGTTGTCAGAGCAGGGAATTTTTGTCAAAGCTATCGGGTACCGTTACAGAAGGATCCCACTGTAGTGAGGAAAGGAAAATCCAAGAAATCAACTTAAACTAGAACAAAGTGCATCATTTTCCATTCTGCACAGCATGAGCATACTTGAGGTGCATCTTCTTCTTCTTTCGGCTTTTCCTGGTTAGGGGTCACCACAGCGCATCACCGTCCGCTCATGATTGGCAGTGGAGTTTTACGGTGTCAAGTTGCCAGCCCGGCGCCCAACCTTCCACAGAAGGCACACACACACGCACTCACACCTAGGGCCAATTTAGTGTGTCCAATCCACCTACAGCATGTCTTTGGGATGTGAGAGGAAATCGGAGCACCCGGAGGAAACCCATGCGACCACAGGGAGGATACGCAGACTCCACACAGAAGGCACCCCAGCCGAGGATCAAACCGGAGAACCTCTTGCTGTGAGGGGGCAACGCTAACTGCTGTGCACTGTTTAAATATTTGACTGTTTATTTCTTATAAACGATTCAAGACAGTAGCTCACATGTCCGCTTTCATTTTTGTCATATCCTTTTGGTGTTCTTTAGGACTACATCTGATTTTCTGCAAGCTTTAAAGTAGACCTTTTTCCTCATTTACAAATTATTCACTGTACACTACTTTGCCAGCTGTAACTTTGGACTGCTGGTGTTCCCTTCCATACTTAACAGAAATGCAGTATAGCAGTGCTGTGACAAAGGAAAGCCTCAGAATGGACTGCAGTTCTGCGTTACTGCTGTATGTGTTGAAAGAAAACGGTTCAGAGAATTGCTTCTGATGTCAGTTTGAGCTGAAGGCAGCACAGTTTTTATTATTGAAAATGGACAGCATGAAACAGCAAATTTGTCTTACAGAATGCATTACTGTTAAACTTTTCAGAAAAATTCAGTTACATCAGTGTGGCTGGATAAGTCACAAAAACAGTGTCATCAGTTTGGGTGGCTAGTCAGAAAAACCCTGCCACATCAGCATGACTCGAAGCAGGTAGCTAATCAGCTGTGTTCATTATGATAGGACCTAAGGGTGCATTTGTAAGTTTTTGTACACTTTCCATCAACTCTTTTAATCTGTCTTCTTGGTGGAGGTCCATTTAAAATTTCAGGAAGGACATACTGAAATATTTTACTCCAAGATGCTTCAGGAAAGAGGAACTGAGAAGGACATGATCATATTTAATTGCAGCAGCTGGCTGCACATTCTGTTACCCTGTAAAACAGTAAAAACAGACACCGTGATTTAAAAGGAGCATCTTACAAGAAGTGAGTGAGTTAATTATGAGTATAAAACATGTCTAGCAGTGTTTGGTAATTTATAGCAAGCATGACTGAATGTCATTATGAAAGATGACATTTTGTACTTGGGTCATCAAGAGGTAACTGCAGGAAGAGTCCCAAGTAAAGGATTTTACAAGATTAATATTGACAGCATCAGAGCTGGAAGAAGATGAGGTGGAGGCTTGGGTAAATGGTAAGGGATGTCAAGACAGAATTTTATGGTAATGTTTACTGTATGACAAGGTAACTGAACTCTAGGGCATAGGAATAAAGAAATGGTGATAACTCTCTACCTCACCACAGATTGTCTACTTATGTGGGCATATCCTTAATAAAAAGCTTATGATTTTTTTTTTTTAATTCAGAAATGCACAACAAAAATCAGGAATGAGGGAGAGGGGATTGCACTCAGGAATGAGGGAGAGGGGATTGCACTCAGGAATGAGGGAGAGGGGATTGCACTCAGGAATGAGGGAGAGGGGATTGCACTCACGAATGAGGGAGAGGGGATTGCACTCACGAATGAGGGAGAGGGGATTGCACTCTGGAAGCTTAGCAATCATGTTTTGTGTTCCAAAGATGAGGGAAAGAACTTCAACAGCACACTTCAAGCAACTTTCCAAATCTGAAACTTAAAGTGATACAAAACGTTGCTAAGTTGCATGAAGCAGAGTAGCCCTGGAGAGGCATTGACATCAAGCCTCCCCTCAGCCCTTTACCAGCAGCCCAAGAGAGGCCAAGTCTGAAATTTAAGACCAGAGGAACATATGCATACTGTAAAAGCAAATGATAAGGACACAGATGTGAAAAAACAGTTACATATTCAGCTCTCCAACATGAATTTAACAAACTGTCTGCTTAGGTATTTGTAATGAAATCTAGAAATACTGGTGTTTTAGCACAGGAAAGAAATATGGTGTCAGTAGCACTTTTGTATTTGTTTATTTATTAGCTGCTCTGCCTCTGATTAAATTTATCCTGAAGTTTGTTCTTTTGACTTTTTGCATGCATTTTGCTACAGCAGTCCACTTTTCTGCATTTAATTTTATGACCTGAAGTGCCATTTCTAAGCTGTTATCAATACATTGTGATGTGCATGTTTGTTACAATGGAGTAAGTGAACTGTGTTGTATAGGTTTATGTAACCTCTGACACAGAGGATCTATGGCATTACATCAGACATCCACATCCTGAAGTACAAAACATCAATCTCAAAAGATTAAATCTAAACTAAAGCAAAACAAAGCTGGAAAAAAAACACGTTTTATGCTGGGGGCAAGCCCTGTGCGTCCCTCCTGCTTCTTGTATGTGTTAACTAATTAATTATGTGTTGCATATATGTATTAACTACTGTATTTTTTGCTCAACACCTGGGAAAAAGCACCCCACCCCCATTATACCATGACTTCCCAGAAGAGATGCTGTCATTTTTCAAACATTCAATTTTTGTCTGTCAAGCTGACAAAAAATATCCACATTCTGAACATTTGACATAAAATGGCTCCCAAAACAGAATATTCTTGCCCTTGTGGTAGTCTTCTTTTAAACATTTTTTTATGACCTTATGTGCTGTTTCTGCGCAGTTATTGGTACGTTAACACGATGTGCTGCTTTGATAGAGTAGAGTAACTGTGTTGTATAGATTTATGTGGAAAAGATTGACTCTGAAAAATAACATTCTTGTCCTCATGCAGTGTTGCCTTTTTTACCTTAAAAACAGGTTGTTGTAGTTTTTAGCCTGACATGATGCCTGGACAGATTCCTGACCCCTCCCTGACTGCAGGCTCCCTCCCTGGACTCATGCCACTGGCCGGAATACCTACCACTACCCTGACAGCTGATGAGCCAAAGTATGCCGACATCCAGAACATTCGAGCTATGATCTCTCCTCTGCACTTTCTAGAAGTAAAGCTGGGTAAAAGGCCACACCCTATCAAAAGTGAGGTGAGAGAAAAATTGATTATTTTGTTTAGCTTGATTTATATTTGCTTATGTATTTTCCCTCATAAATTGCATTCATAATTTGCTGAGAATAACTGAGCTGAAAAAATGTTTACATTATTTATTGACATTTGATTACTAAGGAAGTCTGACTGGGAGGGTGCCCATTTTCAGCGGAGGATTGAGGAGAAAAGCTACAAAGTATCATTTTACAAGCTTCAAAAATAATACAAAAACATCTATAATTAAAATTATACCAAATTAGACACAATGTGACAACACTGGTTAACAACAGATCCAACTTGTATGACAGTGTACCATTTAGAGTTTAGAGAAATGAAAGTTCAACATGAACATGCATTATAATGTGAAGTACAAGAAAAATAGGGTTATGGCATATGTAGTCAGGGGAGAGAAACTGATTGTAGTTAGGAAGTGAGCACAGAAGGGGGGGGGTAAGGAGGTGTGAGGTATGAGTAGATACTTCATATTTAGGGATATAGTTTATCCTAGGGTTGAGCAAGAGCAGAGCCAGATTTTGGCCTAGGGGGTCTTTCATTGCTGTAAAGGACAGGATAGATGCACTTGATGGGTATAGTTAAGGAGTTCCAGACTTTAGCAACATTGTTTGAGTACAGACCATGCCTAGCAGATTTGATAGGTTTGTGGACAGAAGTTTTCCATTGGATCATAATGACAGAGTGGGAACATAGCTGTGTCGAGTGGGAACATAGCTGTGTCGAGTGGGAACATAGCTGTGTCGAGTGGTAATTTGTATCTGACAAGCAGATGGATGCTGAATAATTTTATAGGTGGTAAAAAGCTGTATATGTTAGTTGATGAGGTAGATGTTCCTTGTGCTTCACCGTTGCAGTCCTGACTTATCTTATGGGATTTCTTGCTTTGGAAGCCCTTGGTCTACCCGAATACGAGAGCAAAAAACTCCCCCCTCCCTGAGGTGGCAGACTCCCTATGCTGGCGTCAGGACGGTTGGGTGTAAAGGGAGCCAGCTGACGCCCTGACATCAGTTTTTCTTGCCGTCGGATCCCAAAGCAGTTGTGAGTGCGTTGGTCAATCTGCACTGGTGTGAGAAATTCTTCTAAAGATAAGTACCCCATTGAGGAACTCTTTTCTTACATGTGAGTCAGTTAATTGTTTACGTTGTGGTAAACAGATCCCACACAGACTTTCATATCTTGTGTGTTTTAGTTCCAAACCACAATATATCAAATTGCCATCTGTGCCCCTTTTCAATACTAGGACTACAAGGCGTAGGGTCAAAATATTGTCCAAGCACCTTAGTCAGCAATCCGCATCCCATCACACGATGGCATCTGTTGGGCATCCCAAGGTTGAGCTCTCTAAAGAAGAAAGAAAAAAAGACCCAAACTTAAGAGCTTCGGATGACAACCTTTCTCTATCTTCCAGTCCCCAAAGGCTCATCTCAGAGGAAGGAGAGATGCCTTCGCAGCCCCCTTATATGAGCGAGGTGGTGGTACAGCCCTCTATCAAGACCCTTTCAGAGTCCGACATGCTGTCAGGTCTCTCAATTTCAGCTCAGGCCTTGGCATTCAATTTGTTGGTCGGGTCCAGAGTTGCTAAGCAGACCTCTGCTGCTTCCAGTTAACAATCCTCAGCTGACATCCCTTTGGGCCATCTCCAACATCTGGTATTTCTTTCAAGAAGACTGGCATCAGAGTAGTGGATGTGCACAGACCCAAGGTAAAAGCAACATCTAAAAAGAGCTTGAGCCTTCTGGCTTCTACCCCACAGGTTATCAGCACGATTTGGTCAGGTTGATCGAGGACCTTATTTCTTTGGTCAGAGGCAGACAATCTCCCCTGAATCTTCACCAGGAAAAAGGAAGAGACCCTACATCTGAGACCTTTTCAGAACCCCTGATTCAGAGGAAGACTCTGATCAGGAGGACTCTGCCCTTGAAGATGAACCCTTCCTTACCTCCTCTGAGGATTCTGATTCAGAGGAGGTGTTACCTTCTGCTTCATCCCCAAAGACATTACCTTTGGGAAGGCATTGCATGCCATGAGAGAGTTTTTCCAGTGGCAGGCAGAGGAGTAATCCCAAGCAAAAAAGAGGGTCAGGGAGTTCCTTGGTCTCCTTCAACACAAACCATTGGCTATCCCCCCAGTTTTGGAAGTGGTAGAAGATGTTTTTATGGAGTCATTTGTCAATCCAGACGCTCTTCCCTCAGCCCCTCATTAACCACACCAGTTTTACAGGGTACTAGACTTGCATAAATTGCTTTTTAAGAACCACTCTGCTGACCCAGAGGTTGTCACCCCAGGTCCCAAAGGAGTTAAAGCTAGCACTTCTAAAAACCCATTACCTACGGACAAAGAAAGCCGTGTTCTTGACAAATTTGGGAAGACTGCACTTCATCTTCCCTGGCCTGGAAGGCCCTTCGTTACCAATTCCATATGACAAAATAGCAGCAAAATATTTTGGAAAAAAAGAAGCAAAAGATTTCCTCTCCGAAGAATGAGACCACCTCCAAGGAATTGCTGGCTGTCTGCCATTCCAGTTCCCAGGTAGCTAAGCACTTCTTGGGCTGTGGATATGATGGCCTAGAGGCATCTTCCCAAGCTGTTGTCTCTGGCTCAGACATCAGGAGGTGTGCTTGGCTTAGAGAACAGACATTACCAGAGCATGTGAAATCTAAACTGCTACAAACACTCCTGGATAAGGACTTACTTTTTGGGACTAAGTTAGGTAAAATCTTCATTTGTTGTGAATCATATCTAATATATTTTATTTCATTTGTGAATTAACACAAAATAGCTTCAAATACTTTCATTCTCAAACTATCAGCCTTAGAGTATGTCCTTAAAAAAAAAAAAAAAAACTGTAAACCTCTCCTGATTGTCAAAACTGTATTAGAATGCAAGTTAGAATGATTGTGCACATATTCATTTTCTCCAAGTGGGTTCAGTATATGACTGATTTAAATGTATTTACTTCCCTAATTCATTAATTTATTAATTGTTTGAGTTTGTTCACTGATCAAGTGAACAAGTCTTCATCCCCATTTCAGGCATTAGCTTGGCCATAAGGCACACAAAGTGAAATATTTATACAAGACCGAAGTAACGGTCAGTATTGTCAGAAACTGATAGGTACACGAATATATAAATACAGAGAAGTGAAACTACTTTATTACTAACCTGGTAAATCTGAGTAGCACAGACTAATTACAAAGTACATTTCAACAGTTCGTATTGCACTGAAGTGGGACTACTTAGGGGAACAATAAAATTAGCTGTGGTCACTGTAATGTGGCACTTGCAGGCATCAAACAGGAATGTAGTACATATTCTTAAGTACCTTAGTAGGTTGACATTACAACAGAAGCAAATTTCCTGTATGCTTTTCCATAAACGTGATCTTTTCTGTCCGTGGAATATACTGCCACCACCAAAGATCCCTGTACAGACAAAAGTGTAATTTAAACAGTAATCGGACCATCTTTCTGTGACTTCCCTGTGAAAGATAATCACAGGGATTCATTAAAATCCCCAGCAAGGGCTGTAGGTCACAAAGTAAAAAGGCCCTGTTACGATGCAACCATTAGCAATTCATGGGTGCATTAGCCACAGTGAGAAAATACCCCATTATCTGCTAATTTGCATGTCTATGAATTGCAGTTGACTACTGCAAAGTGCAGATCTACATTTCCCGTGGTAGTTTGTGGCAGTTGCATCATGTAAGCACCGGCACCCCTCCCCTCAGTCATTCTCTCACACATAGACGCACACAGTAAAACACACATGCCCACATATTCCTTACCTGTTCCTGTTGTCAAAATGTCCACGGTGTCTCCTTTTCCCATACCCAGGTAGTTCACAGATGATTATAGTCCATCCTCAATGTCAGACAAGTTTCTCACTTTATATCTTTCAGGAAATGCATGCTAGAGCAAACGCTGTTTATGAGGTTGAAAGGTATGCCTAATACTTCCTGGGTCTCTCCCTCATAAGTCATGATGTGTTGCAGGCACTACATAATGTCAGAGATCTTCTTTATATAGTAAAAAAAAAAATCTGCTATTCTAACTTGTCTGTTGGTGCAACTGGCTAATGCAAGGGATCCTTGTGCCAAGGATGCATGGTTTAAGATCCTTTTCAGCTCTTTCTATTTTTGTAAACATTTACTTAGTTTATAGTCTGATCCTCAATGTCTGTAGAGGTTGCCCAGAGGACTAATCTCTGTATGAGGTGGGAGGGTACAGGGTTTTGAGGTCTTAGTGCCTTTTATGGCACATGACTTTTCCCTGGTAACTGGTGGATGTTCATCGTGTTTCACTGTTGCAGTGATTACTTTTGGGTTATCCTGCTGGCAGATTACCGGCAGACGGCCTGAATTCCAAAGTCCTGGTCCGGCGTCAGTTGCTGTTGCCTCTTCCCTAACGTCAGTGCGCCAGGGGTATAAAAGATGCAGCCGACGCCATTTTCTTCAGTCTTTCTTGCCGCGCGGTGCCCGAAGCAAAAGCAGTTCGCAAGTGCCGGTCGGCCAACTCCTGAGATTTTCAACCAATTTCAGAACCGAAGTCTTCATTAAAGCGAAGTACCCTGTTGGGGAAACTTTTTTCTTGCTCCAGACCGATGTCAGAAAAAGTTAACAATTGTATTTCTTGTGGGAAGCAAATACCTCATAAGGATTTTCATTCTTACTGTATTCCTTGCCTAGGCCCTGACCACGACGTTGCTAGCTGTCTGTTTTGTGCTAGATTTAATCAACGCACTATTAAGCGTTGGTTCGATTTTGCATTTCTTTACTTTGGCCGAAGATTTAACTATATAATGCTGTCGGAACAGCCGACAACTGGAGTTCGACTGGGCCTCTGGATACTCAATGTATTGGACACTCAGAAATCATTCCCTCAGATGGGTCTGGAGCTGCTGAGCAGGCATCGGCTTCTGAGGGTGTCTTCAGACCTACAAAGACTAAAGCAGTTCTAAAGACAAAGAAACAAGTACAGCATTCTCCTAATCAGACTTCCATGCCTAAAAATCAGATGCTTAAAATGGTCGAAGACCTAATTTATTTGATCAGGGGTTCCCATCCCCCTCCTGATAAGAGGCCTAGGCAAGAGACAGAATATGATTCTTCTGATCAGGTTTCAATTTCCTCTGATTCCTTTTCTGAACAGGGATATTCTTTTCCTCCCTATGAAGATTCTGATGCTGAAGAATCCATTCCTTCAGCCTCTCTTCCTGAGGATTACTCTTTTGGGGAAACCCTGCATACCATGAGGGAGCATTTTCACTGGGAGAGCCAAGATTACTCAGAATCTAAGAAAAGGCTCAGACTTTCTGCTACTACCTCAGCACAGACCTCTTGCTATTCCACCTGTTCTAGACATTCTAGATGTATTTTCAGAGTCCGGCCTGTCTCCTGACTCTACCCCCTGCACCTGCTAAGCCAGACAGATACTATCAGGGTCCCAGACTCGCATAAATTCCTATATAAAAACCCCGCTGCTGACCAGAAACTACATCTCAGGGTCCCAAAGGGGTCAAGGCTTCCACTGCAAAAAACCCTGTCCCCTCTGATAGGGATTCTAGGGCACTGGACAGATGGGGGGAAAAAAGTTTACACTTCTGCTACCTTGGCTGTAAGGGCTTTAAATTGTCAGTTTCATATGCTTAAATATCAGCAATACTTAATGTCACTGCTTAAACAGAAAATGTTGACAAATTCTGAATGTTCAGAGAACAAGGAAATGCAGGATGTATTGCATGCAGCTGAACAAGTGGGAAAGCATACTTTGCAATGTGGTTATGATTCACTGGAGGCCTCTTGCAGGGCTGCTGTTACAGGTTCTGTTATTAGAAGGCATGCTTGGTTAAAGGAACAGAATCTGCCTGATCATGTTAAAGCAAAATTATTAGATGCTCCATTACAGCATGATACTTTGTTTGGTACTAAAGCAGAAGAGGTGTTGAAGAAAATGGAGGATAAAGCGAAATCCATGCAGACAGTTAAGGATTTCTTACAGGTACAGCCACCCAGATTTAGCAGGAACTGGCCTTCAAAAAATTGGTCCTTTCCAGTGTCAGACAGGCCACAAAGAGGCAGATACAGATGTCCCAGAGGCAGATCTCAGCCCCAAGGCTCATACAGGCCTAAACAATGGGGTGCTCCTACCTCCAAAAGCAGAGAAGACAAATCACAACCTTACAGGAAACGGTCCCAATGACTTTTCTCTGCCAGATCCAAGCACTTATCTTTTGGCAGCCCCCTTAGGGGGAAAACTAGCACTTTTTTCACCAAATTGGCAAATGATTACCCAGGACAAATGGGTCTTGAACATAGTGTCCCAGGGCTACAGGTTCCATTTTCACACCCTACCAAGGGCAAAAGGTATGCCAGACCTGCCACACAATCAACGGGCAGAGGAACAAAAGCAAATTACATCCCTCATGGACATGAGGGCCATTCAGCAAGTACCACAGCAAGAGCAGGGGCAAGGATTTTACTCGAGACTTTTCTTGGTGCCCAGAAAGGACAAAACCTGGAGACCAGTACTGGACCTGTCAATACTAAACACATTTATGGATGTTCCAAAATTCAAGATGTTGATTCTACAGCAGCTACTGCCCATGCTGGGCAAGAAGGCTTGGCTCGTAACTTTGGACCTAAAAGAGGCATACCTGCATGTCCCAATCAGACAATCTTGCAGAAGATACCTCAGATTCATAGCTGGCTCAATGCACTACCAATTCTCTGCACTGCCCTTTGGCTTATCTACTGCGCCCAGAGTCTTCACAAAATGCCTGGCACCAGTAATTGCATTTTGCAGACAAAGAGGAATTCAAATATATCCCTACTTGGACGACTGCCTTATTCAAGCAGAGAACAAAGACATTCTTCTAAAGCATCTGGCATTTGTAAAAAGATTACTAATTTGCCTAGTGTACACAGTAAATGAAAAGAAATCAAAACTAGTACCCTCTCAAGAGATAATATTCCTGGGAGCAAGCTTAAATACAACTGCCCAGATGGCTTATCTCAGCCAGACAAACAAAGGCAACTGACCTCTTACTTCCAAAAGTTGGCAACAAAGACCCAGTTATCTGCAAGGAAAATCCTGCAGGTCTTGGGCTTCATGGCATCCTGCATTCTACTAATTCCATATGCCAGACTGCATATGAGGAAACTGCAATGGTATCTAAAAAGTGTTTGGACTCAGCATTGCCACAGCCTGGAGACAGTAATTACCCTCATTCCCTGCCTGCAACAGGAGTTTTGATGGTGGGCACAGGCCTGTCACCACAAGGGTCTGCCATTCACTTTACCCACAGCCAGACAGACACTAACAATGGATGCATCAGATTATGCCGGGGGGTCCATATAGCAGGAAAATGTATTCAGGGCACATGGCCGCAAGCCAGATGCATCTTCATATCAATAAAAAAGAGATGGTAGCTGTTCAGAATGCCCTGACAGCTTTCAATGATCTACTTCATCCAGGGCAACTACTGATAAAGACAGACAATACTACAGTCGTAGTACATAAACAAGCAGGGAGGCACACATTCCTACCCCCTCTGCAGACCAGCAATGACCTTGTGGGACACAGCATTGACTTGTCAAGTTCACCTGCAAGCACAATTCCTGCCAGGAAAAACAAATACTCTGGCAGACGAACTAAACAGAAACCTCATGGATCCCCACGAGTGGAAACTGGATCCACAAGTCTTCAGCATGATAACAAGGAAATGGGGATGCCCAGACATAGATCTGTTTGCCTCCCCTCACAACTGCCAATTACAGAGATTTTGCACAAGGATTTATCACAAACAAGCATGGAAAGTGGATGCCCTATCCTTCAGCTGGAAAAACCTAACAGTATATGCCTTTCCTCCACTGCCTCTTCTTCCCAAGGTACTCCTAAAGGTCAGACAAGAGAAGCCAAAAATGATACTGATTGCACCACACTGGCCACGCCAGCACTGGTACCCAATCCTAAAGAGCTTGTCTCAAGGTCCAGCATGGATATTGCCTCAAACTTCTCACTTGCTGACCCAACAAAACAATCAGATTCTGCACAGCCAACTCAGGATCTTAAATCTGACAGCATGGTGGATAATGTAGCCATTCAGAACACTCCTCTGTCAAAAGCTGTTATGGATGTTATTTTGGAGGCCCAGTACCAGAAAATCTTATGCAGAAAAATGGAAGAGATTCTGTACTTGGAACCAGGAACAAGGCATTGACACGTATGTACCAAATATTCCTCAGATTTTACAATACCTAACTGAGATGCTGGACAAAGGCCTTTCCTTTTCATCAATTAAGATTCATGCCTCTACCATTTCAGCCCATTACAATACGGAACCACCTATCTTTTCTCATCCTTTAATAAGGCAGTACCTCAGAGGGGCCAAAAACATCAGGCCTCCAAGGAGAGCACCAATACCGGCATGGGACCTCAATTATGTCTTGGAAAAACTCACACTGCCTCCTTTTGAGCCAGCCTCAACAGCTGATATAAAATTCTTGTCCTGGGAAACAACTCTGCTCCTAGCAATAACCTCTGCAAGACGTGTCTCGGAGTTACAAGCACTCATGGCTGTGGAACCTTATCATTTTTCATCCAGACAGGGTTTCTCTGAGGACAAACCTTACATTTATGCCTAAGGTGGTGTCCAGTGTGGCCCTCAACCAAACCATTCACTTGCCTACCTTTTATCCAAACCCACAGAACAAGGGTGACAAAATTCTGCATTCTTTGGACATACACACAGCTACACTTCTACTTGGACAGAACTAAAGCTTTCAGAAAGACTGAGCAACTTTTAGTGACATATGCTGCAGGATCACAAAGAAAGGCTATCTCAAAATGGACTATTTCTAAATGGATAGGTCATTGCATTCGTTTCTGCTATTCACAGCATGGCAAATCAGTGCCTAAGGGCATTAGGCCTCATTCTACCAGAGCAGCAGCCACTTCAGCAGCCTTCCTCAGAGGAGTACTAATCAAAGACATCTTAGAGGCTGCAACTTGGAGTTCAGTGCACACTTTTACAAAGCACTACCACTTACCTCTTTACTCTAAATCCAGAGCAGGCTTTGCCACTGCAGTTCTGCAGGGCCTCATAGCCTGTCCTAATCCTATTTAGCTCAGCCACCCATCCTCAGCTTTGGGATTCAACCCAAGAGTAATGACTGCAACAGTAAAACACAATGAACATAGTACAGTTGTGTACCTACCATAAATGTAGATGTTGGAGTGTATTCACTGTTGCAGTCCAGGTTACCCTCCCACCGTCCCTTTCTTTTGCTGGGGTTTATCTGTACTTCTCTATTCCATACAACCTATGTGGTGTATTTGCTTGCAGATGAAGGAACTGTTACTTTAGTGCATGTATGTTTATTAGTGTAATATATTTAGCCTACCCTTTTGAGGGCACCTGACATCTGGGGCAAGAAAAACTGAAGAAAATGGCATCGGCTGCATCTTTTATACCCCTGGCGCACTGATGTCAGGGAAGAGGCGACGGTAACTGACGCCGGACCAGGACTTTGGAATTCAGGCCGACTGCGGGTAGCGTGCCAGTAGGATAACCCAAGAGTAATGACTGCAACAGTGAATACACTCTAACATCTACATTTATTGTACGGACACAACTGTACTTTCCCTGCACCTTTTATTACATATATGCCTTTAATGCACATCATATTGAGTATTCCTGGTATCCAGTGTTCCTACCAAATTTCTATTCTGTTTACATGGTGCTCAGGCACGAGAACAGGGTTATCTGTGGTGTCTAGTGCAGCTCCCCCAACCACTGATCCCTTTGCTGTTACCCGAGAAGTACTTTGCTAAAGTAAATCCAAGCACTCAGAAGTAAAGTAGAATCCTTTAATGAAATCACAGTTAAGTGCTTTCTTCCTTAAAGCAGTCAGGTCTTCATCAGAACTCTGAAATGCAAAAAGCAGTACTGATTCTGACCCTGCTGAGGATAAAGATACTGAAATAGTGACAAGTTTCTTTTGTCTTTAGTTCTCTAAAGTTGGCGAGTTTGTTCTTTTGTGTGCTACTGAGAGAAAGTGAATACAGTCATGGGAGGATGACTAGTTTTAATGGTATGCAAAGGGGGGGGGTAAAGAAACAAGTTCCCCAAATATTTGCAAGACAGTTCTACAGCTGTTGAAAGAAAAAAAAATGTCATTGCTATTTCTAATGGGAAGTCGCTAAAAAAAGAAAAAAAAACATTCTTAAAGGTTTAAATTCCGTGCTATTTAGATTTATGGACTTGATTGATATTGTCTCCCATTTAAAGCAGTTAATCTTAAAATACTGTTTCTGATTAACTAATGTTAATACCAACATACTGCGTATAAGTTGTCTGTCTTCTTAGGTAAATGACTCATCTGGTTACAGTTCCCCAGGTTGTTTGTGTCAGTTTTTTGAGAGGAGTGTTCTAAATTTTGTATACTGCCCAAGAATACATTTTTTGAAAACTGAATTTTTAAGAATGAAGGTCTTTATGAATATTTCCTGCTGATAAGCCTGTTGTTATTACTGCTGCAGACCAAGGGGATGGGGTAGCTGTGAGACCCAGACAAGATCATTTTGGAAGCTGTTGGGTAAATGGAGACTGGGATGGTAAACATTATATAAATGTATTTTCTGGCTGTTTCTGGGAAATTTAAGTCAAAAAAGAAGGAAAAATGATGAAAATTTGTACAAGGTCCCCATCCTCTTATCCCAGGACCACAAAGAAACATGGCAGCAAGGAACCTGATTACTGTTAGAAAATGTAAAGCAGAAAATGAGTTTAAGGTCATTACAGATACCAAAAGTAACTACAAATCTTCATTTATTGGTGGAAATTAAGGAATAATGTTTTCCAACGCACTAATTTGTAATAATAGCATCTTTTCCATTCCCAAGGATGTAGCCAGTATATTAGCAGAGAAATTTAGTGCTAAGTTTACTCCACCTGTTGACATGGTTTCCACCTGTTTCCCAGAAAGTTTAGTTTCCTATAAAACACATTGGAACAAATCTTAACCCCTGTCAAAGAGTAAAACTAATACTTCCTCAGGACTAGAGAACATACCAGACTACGTTTTCATCAGTGCCTTGTATGCATTATTTGAGTCTTTACTTAACCTGTTCAGCATCAGCCTATTTCCAGGGTTTGTGCCTCATGCCTGGAGATCAGCCACAGTGACATTCCTTCACAAGGGTGGCCCCTCTACCGACTCAAGCAAATTGAAGGACCATCAGCCTCACCAGCTTTGTATCCAAAGGCATGAACATATCCTAGCAGAAGTCATATCTGTAAAGCTAGGTAACTCAACTGATCAAGATCTCTGTCAAGTTTGTTTTGTGAAGGGCGGGTCTTGTCTCCCAAACCTAGTAGGTTTCTTTGAAAAGGTTACAGAGACTGGGGATAGTGGTTTCTCATTGCAGACAACTTATCTTGACATGGCCGAGGTTTTTCACACTATTCTCTTTGCAGGTACTGTTACAAAATTATGCAAAGTTTAATGTAAAACTTTGTGTTAACTGCAGGAATTGCAGATGGCAATGCAGCAGATCTCAGTTGAGAGAGTACCCTTTCAGAACATAAAATTGTAATTAGTGAGGTACCTCAGGGGTCAGTCCTCGATCCTCACTTGTTTGGCATTTGTTTTTCAGACATCTTATCTAATATACCATAGGTGTGGTTTATCAGGTTTGCTGATGAATGCAAGCTGGGCACTGTTATCCACTACAGCTCCAGCAAGGGCTGGAATGTGCACATACCTAGCTTATTAAAAATGGTCTCAAGCTAAATGCAAAAAAGTGCAATGTGGTGGCAATCAAGCTGCTTCTATCCCATATGTTATGAGTGCTGCTGCCCTTCTGACAGATACAATCATAACAGGTACTTATGTGCACAACTCCCTCTCATTCAGTCGTCATGTGTCTACCATAAACTTTCTATCTGACCTAGATAATTTCCAAGGGAATATCTTCATATTCCAAAGAAGTCATCCTGTGACTGCAGTCCTCCCTTATCAGACCCATTACAAAATTCACTGTCCTATTGGTACAAGGTAAAGCATATTGCTGAACTAGAAATACCCCAGGTATATTTTGCCAAAAAAATTTAAAGACCTTCCTGTGATGACCATGCCCTAGCCCAGCAATCAAGGAGCCTCAATCCTCACCACTAACACCAGGGAGGTCGTCTCCTAAAAGAGGAAAGGATAACTAATACACAGTAAAGTACAATTTCCCTTAAGTGCACACAGAGATTAGTCAGTCTGGGGCTGGTTGCTCCCTTGCTCACCAGGTCCCCAATAAGACTCCCCACTGGCACAGCTATAGGGTCCAGGTCACAGCCTAACTGGGCAAGCTAAAACCTCCAGTACTGTCTCTGTCCAACCAGTGCTTCATGTCCCTGCCAAGTAGCTGACACAATATACACACACACACACACACACACACACACACACACACACACACACACACACACTTTGAGATAAGTATTTATACACTTCACAGACACTCCTGGGAAAGGCTGACAAAGATTCCCCAACTGTGCCCCTTTACCCAGACTGCACGGTAGTAATTACTGCCACCACCCAGTAAATAATATCCGCTACTAAAAGGCCCTTAAAAGGGTGTGCAATATTAATATCCAGTGGTAATGTGACTATTCAGTCTAAGGGTTATTGGAAGGGCTTAGACAGTAAACTCTAAATATATAATGTACTCTAAAGCATAATTTATCTCTACATAAACCAGCCACAGGTAGAAGGTTTTAAAAATATTTATTAATAAATAATTAAAAAACAAGACAAAACTACTACACCACGGATATATCTAGGAGTTCACAGATCACACAGAAACTTAAAATAATACAGTAGGGCAGGTCTGATTTCAAAGAAAAATACCTAATTAATCTTTACTAGCTTTAACACTTCCTACAAGAAATCACAGTGCTAAAAACTTACATGTGAGCATAAGCAAAGTGCTGGTAAGTTGGATATCAAGATCAAAATGCTCCTAGTCTCTTGTGAGAAAGTTTATAAAACATCACTAACAAACATGTCTCTGGGTCCTCCCCAGATTACATCATTTTTGACACTTAGGTTTTCCCAGTATTCATATTGCATCATCTTGACACCTGCTCTGAGCTCCCAGGCTAATAGAAACCCAATTTACATTATTTAGCATGCTAACACCTGCACAGGAGAATACAACACTAAACGGCATTTCACATATATACTCTAACAATTAGTCCTTAGTTAACACAATAGATAGAATGTCTTCAGCCAGCCTGACCGGAACCAACTTTAAAGATCAAAGAATGTCATAAAATCATTTCAATTTCAAAAGACAAATTTCAAAGGCTTGACTTAGGTTTTCTTTACAGCAAGGGGGCAATGTTGTAACAATCTTGAAGTTCACATTTTACAGTGTTTTTCTTTCATTTAAAAAACACAAGCCTGTATTTTACATTTATTTATACAGTTGATAGAATTATATATCAAATTCTATTTGACTAGGCTGGCAGCCTTCGCCCATCTCTCCCCAATCGTCACATGTCCCCCCCCCCCCCAGGGAACTCGAGCAAGTTTTTCAAGTGCCCCTTGAGAAACATTGCTTGAGTGTCAGGTCTGTCTGGGTGTACCTCACCCCATTCCCTGTCTTGAGAGCCCATTTGCATTGGCATTGCTACTCCCACTGCGGTGCTGCACTGACATATATGCTTGCAACCCCAGACTCCATCTTAGTAACTTGGCATTTTGCTGACTAGCTCTGTTTAACCATGTTAGAGGGTTGTGATCTGTCATCACAGTGAATTTTCTTCCATACAGATAAGGCTGAAGTTTTTGTAGTGCCCACACTATGGCTAGACATTCCTTTTCTACCGCTGCATAGCATTCCTCCCTGGGTTGGAGCCTATGACTGAGATAAACCACTGGGTGCTCTTCTCCCTCTGAAGAAATCTGGCTAAGTCCAGCCCCCACCCCATAGTTTGAAGCATCAACCTGCACAACAAAGTCTTTTCTGCAGTCTGGACTGGCTAACACAGGGGGTCCTCCCAAAGCTTCCTTAATCTTCTGAAATGCTTGCTCACATGCTGGGGTCCACACTACCTTATCTGGCCTGTTCTTCCTTGTCAGGTCTGTGAGGGGAGTAGCTATGGTAGTATAATTGGGAATGAACTTTCTGTAGTACCCTGCTGTCCCCAAGAATGCCCTCACCTGCATTTTGGTAACAGGTGCAAGCCATGCCTGAATAGCTTCCACTTTGGCAGGTTCTGGCTTTATCTTACCACTCCCCACTCTATGTCCTAGGCAGGAGACCTCTGCCATTCCCACCTGACATTTGCTCGGCTTAATGGTCAACACTGCCCTGTGTAGTCTGCCCAGTACCCCCCTAACATGCTGAAGGTGCTCTTGCCAGGAGTGGCTGTAGATGGCAATATCATCCATGTAAGCAAGGGCAAACCCTCCTGCTAAGATATGATCTACCAGCCTCTGGAAAGTCGCTGGGGCATTCTTCATCCCAAAGGGCATCTTTGTGAACTCATACAAGCCAAAAGGAGTCACAAAGGCTGACTTGTCTCTACCACTGGGAGTCAAGGGCACCTGCCAGTAACCCTTGGTAAGATCAATGGTTGTAAGATACTCAGCCTCACCCAGCTGCTCTAAGGCCTCATCTGTCCTAGGCATGGGGTAAACATCTGACTCTGTGTGACTATTTACTTTCCTGTAATCCGCACAGAACATATTGCTGCCATCCTTCTTTAACACCAACACCACTGGTGAGGCCCAGGGACTGTTGGACTCTTGAATCCCCCCCTTGTTCCAACATCTCTTGTACCTCCTCCCTCAGAGTCTGTTTGACTCTCTCAGGCACCCTATAAGGGCCTGCCTAATAGGCTTTTGGGGTGCTGTATCTACCTGGTGCTGCACCAGGTGGGTGCTCCCTGATTTCCCGGTGAACATGCCCCCAAACTCCTGCAACACTGCTCGGATTTCTCGAACCTGGGTAGGAGATAGCTGCTGGGACATTGCTACCCCTTCCACGAGGTGTCAGCCTGAGCCTCACTGAGGAGATCAGTCCCCAGATCTCTCTCAGACTCCTCCTGCAATCCATTGCAAATGCTCAGCACAAGGGCTTCCCTATCATGGTAAGGTTTCATCATGTTAACATGGTACAATCTGTGCCCCTGCCATCTGCCTAGCACTTCCACCATGTAGTTAACATCACTTACCTTCCTTACCACCTTGTAGGGTCCCTCCCAAGCTGCTTGCAGCTTGTTGTGTCTGACAGGAATTAGAGCCATTACCTACTGCCCCACAGTATATTCTCTAGCTCGAGCATTCCTGTCGTACCACACCTTTTTCTGTTGTTGGGCTTCTGCCAGGTTCTCCTGGGCCAGGCCCATGAGTTCCCTGAGCCTTGTCCTGAGGTTCAGGACATATGCCACAACAGACTCCTTGTGAGACTCACACTCACCTTCCCACTCATCACAAATTAAATCTAGAGGTCCCCTCACCCTATGCCCATACAGCAACTCAAAGGGTGAAAAACCTGTGGATTCCTGGGGAACCTCTCTCTTAGCAAACAGATGGGGCAAATTATTTGTCCCACTCCCTCTTAAAGTGATCTGCAAATGCCCGTAGCATGGACTTGATTATAGAGTTTAACCTCTCAACAAGACCATTAGTCTGGGGATGGTAGGGGGTGGTCTTCATGCGCTTCACCCCACAGGACTTCCACAGACAAGCCAGCAGGTCTGACATAAAATAGGCACCTCTGTCATACAGTATTTCCTTTGGGAAACTTACCCTGCTGAAAATCTCTAGCAAAGCTTTTGCCACCTTCTCTGCCTCAATGGAGGACAAAGCCACTGCCTCAGGGTATCGTGTAGCATAATCTACAATCAGTAGGATATACTTTTTCTCAGTGGAACTTGGGGTACTCAGAGGACCCACAATATCCAAAGCTACCCGCTGAAATGACACTTCAATCACAGGCAAAGGCATTAAAGAAGCTCTCACCTTGCCTCCTGCCTTGCCTACCTTTTGGCACTGCTCACAGGTCCTGCACTACCTTGTTACATCTCTGGAAATTCCAGGACAATAGAAGTTTTGCATAATATGCCTCTTTGTACGTTTTATGCCCATATGACCTGCAAATGGAATATCGTGGGCTATGGCTAGAAGTGCCAGACGATAAGTTCTAAGCACTACCAACTGCTGTACTCTCTCACCTTTTAGCCCTCCCTCAGGGGTCCACTCTCTGTACAGTAACCCTTTGTTCCAGTATACAGATTCCCCCTTCCTTTGAGAATCAGGTGCCTCCCTAGCTACCTGCCTCAGGCCTTGCAGTGTAGGGTCTGCGAACTGAGCCTGTCACAAGTCTCTCCTTGTAACCCTTCCCATCTCCCCTTCCACAGGAAGTCTGGCATCCTCTGATAGCAGTGCCTCAGTGTCAGCCTGGGTACTACTACTCACTTCTACCTTTGCAGTTACTCTGTCTAAGGGAACATCAGTACCCACAAGCAGCTGTGGCTCACATTCAGTCTCACCGCTACAGCGTAGTTCACCCCCTGAAGTAACCACCTCAGCAGTCCTGGCTGCAAGTATGCAGTCTGTCTGGGTCTCCCCCAGGATACCAGACCCACATGCTTGTCTCCTAGCCTTACTGCATGTAACTGCACAAGTACATAGTACTGCCTCATCCAAATCCTTCCCTCTCCGGACATCTGCAGGATGGTAGTTCCATATCCCTGCTATCTTAAGAAACACACTGTTGGCATTTTGTCTTTACCACTTACTGGCTCCCTCACCTTTGGTTCCCCACCTTACCTCCGTGGACATCTGTATGCCACATGGCCCCACTGGTAGCATTCAAAACATTTAACCCTAGCTCCTGTATATGTACCTGGACTAGTAGCTTCCCCTGCTACTGGCGGATTCTGTTGGGGCAGTCTGTGCTGCCCATCATGGGTTCCTTTAGACCCATGAGCAGTACTGGGGGTCCCCTTCCTGTACAGGGCTGTCCTGCTTGCTAGGTATACGTCTCCCTTCTTCCCCAACTCCTCTGAAGTAGCACACTGTTTATCAGCTAACCAGATCTTCATGTCCTCAGGCAAAGTGCTAAGGGCTTGTTCCCTTACCAAAAGGTCTGCCTGCCCTTCAAAAGTGGTGACCTGACATCCACTCACCCAGCTATGAAAATAAGTGCTCAGTTCAACAACATATTCACATACATTTTCATCTGCCTTGCGTCTGTGCTCACAAAACTTTTTCCTATACATTTCAGGTGTTAGCTTAAAACATTCTAACGTCTTTCTTTTTACAGCAGTATAATCAAAACAGTCAGTGTCATGCATTTTTGCTAAAGAAGGTACAGCTAAAGAAGGTACAGCTTTACCATGGAGTAAGGGGATCAGGAACCATACCCAGAGCCCTTGGTCAACTTCATACTGTTTACATACCCGCTCAAACATATGAATGAAGCTATCAAAATTATCCCCCTCTTTAAACTGTGGAAGAAATTTACTGACCTTTTGTGCTTCTGGGGTCTGGTTACTCCCTTCCCCATTAACTCCATGACTCTGGTGAAGAGTCAGCATTTCCCTCTCATGCTTTCTCTGCCATTCCTATTCTTCAGCTTCTAGACTCCTCTTTTTCTCAGCTGCTTCTAGTTCCATACGCTTGGCCTCCACCTGAAGTCTCTTTAGCTCGAGCTGGATTTTTAAGTCCACTGCAGAAAGGTTGAGCTGTCCATTCTCCGAGGATAGTGTATCTCCACTGTCAGTCTGACTGTCCTCCAGGCTGCTGTTTTCTGATGTAGCTGTAACCAAGGCTGCAATCAGGTCTGCTGTAGTCAGGTTTCCATGCACCAGTCCCCTAGCCTGGCACATCTCCGCCAGCTGGCTCCTTGTTAGCTTTCCATAATCTTGTGTTGGCATACTGCCTGCTCACCCTGACTAACACTAAGCTAACAAAAGAAATAAAACAATTGTGATCTGAACTCTGAGTATACACTGCATGGCTGTTTTAGAGTACAAAACACTTTTAGAGATCACTGTACATATGCTACAGGAATTCGCTCTACCCACACCACTACAAGCCAGTTAGTATGTGAAGTAGATCCCACCACTGCCACCACTTGTGATGACCGTGCTCTGGCCCAGCAATCAAGGAGCCTTAATCCTCACCACTAATGCCAGGGAGGTCATCTCATAGAGGAGAGGAAAGGCTAACTAATGCACACAGTAAAGTACAATTTCCCTTGAGTGCACACAGAGGTCACAGTCAGTCTGGGGCTGGTTGCTCCCTTGCTCACTAGGTCCCCAATAAGACTCCCCATTGGCATAGCTATAGTGTCCAGGTCACAGCCTAAATGGGCAAGCTAAATCCTCCAGTACCCTCTCTGTCCAACCAGTGCTTCGTGTCCCTGCCAAGTAGCTGACCCAGCACACACTTTGAGATAAGTATTTATACACTTCAGACACTCCTGGGAAAGGCTGGCACAGATTCTCCAACTGTGCCCCTTTACCCAGACTACACGGTAGTAATTACTGCCACCACCCAGTTAATATCCGCTACTAAAAGGCCCTTAAAAGGGTGTCAAATTATTACTGTGCAATATTAATATCCAATGGTAATGTGACTATTCAGTCTAAGGCTTATTGGAAGGGCTTAGACAGTAAGCTCTAAATATATAATGTTCTCTAAAAGCATAATTTATCTTTACATAAACCAGTAACAGGTAGAAGGTTTTAAAAATATTTAATAATAAATAATTAAAACACAAGACAAAACTACTACACCACAGAGATATCCAAGAGTTCACAGATCATACAGAAACTTAAAATAATACAGTAGTACAGGTCTGATTTCAAAGAAAATACCTAATTAATCGTTACTAGCTTTAACTCTTCCTACAAGAAATCACAATGCTAAAACCTTACATGTGAGCATAAGCAGAGTGCTGGTAAGTTGGATATCAAGATCAAAATGCTCCTAGTCTCTTGTGAGAAAGTTTATAAAACATCACTAACAAACATGTCTCTGGGTCCTCCCAAGATGACGTAATTTTTGACACTTAGGTTTTCTCAGTATTCATATTGCATCATATTGACACCTGCTCTGAGTTCCCAGGCTAATAGAAACTCCATTTACATTATTTAGCAAGCTAACACCTGCACAGGAGAATACAACATTAAAAGGCATTTCACATATACACTCTAGCAATTTGTCCTTAGTTAACACAATAGACAGAATGTCTTCAGCCAGCCTGACCGGAACCAACTTTAAGGATCAAAGAATGTCATAAAATCATTTCAATTTCAAAAGACAAATTTGAAAGGCTTGACTTAGGTTTTCTTTCTGCAGGTAGAGGTGCAGTTAGAGGTGCCAAACTCAGTGCATTTCCAGCCTATGGAACATGTTACCATGCTGCAGGTAGAGGTGCTGAACTCTGTATTCCCAGCCTATGGGACATGTTACCATGCAGCAGGTAGAGGTGCCGAACTCTGTATTCCCAGACTATGGAACATGTTACCATGCTGCAGGTAGAGGTGCTGAACTCTGTGTATTCCCAGCCTGTGGAACATGTTACCACGCTACAGATTGAGGTGTCTAGCTCATTGTATTCCCAGCCTGTGGAACATATTACCGTTACAGGTCAAACAAAGTACTATTTTGACAACTTAATGCTAGTCTTAATGGATGGCTTGGTATACACAAATTACACAAGGATTTTCAGGTACAGCCATGCTTTGCTTTCAGAGCTGAGCATTAAGTGCTTAAAGGGAGAGACAAACTTTTAAATGTGTCGCCTTCAGGGTTTATATGTCTAGGCATGTTGTGGTCCTTGTGTTAACTTGCTTAGTATTCTTCTTGTGTTCCTATGTAGTTACATTCCTAAAGTCTAAAAAACACAAACTTGGTGCAGGCAAGGTTTTAAACAGTTAACAGCATCTGAACAGGTTAAATCATACATCCAGATGTTTGAGTTGTGTGAGACCGTTGGATCCTCTTCTGGCCACCCCACTGTGGCAGCTGTATTGGTACCTGATTCAGATGTACTAGATTTTTTTTTAAAACTAATTTTAGAGTGTGCCCATTTAAGCTCAAAAATGCACTTTACTGTCCAACTAGAAGAAAGATGGCTCCTGGCCACCTTGGATGTGGAGTCAAATTCATTCTCTTTGTCTTCTTGGTCCAAAACTGCAACCACATTTTAATGCACACACATCCCTTCTGCAACATTTTTTTTTCAGTGACTGTGCTACCTTCCCTCTCTAGTCCTGGCTGATGTGCCCCCCCACTTGGACTTTGACTTTGGGAGCTAAATTTAACAGCTGTTATGCAGATCATTTTATGAGTCATTTTGAATAAGCTTGTGTGTGATGCTGAGATCCCCTGTTTTTTTTTTTTTTTTACCTGAACAGCTTCAAGAGGTACTTGGATGATTGCTCCCTGGTGAAGAGAAGTCTCTTCTAAGAAACAGAAGGATTTGTATTTAAATCGGATACATTTTCATTTGTTTTTCATTATTAAATATGATGGCTACTCAGTGCATTGTTTGGATGCACTTGCTCCTTTTGACAACATTGTTTATGGCCAGATGAAAGGTAACTTCATGACTAAGAGATAAGTAACTGTTTTGTTAAGTGCAGCAAGAAGTGAGGCAACAGTTACATCTAAAAACAAGTTATAACTACATGTGTTACAGTATGTGGAGCTGCATTCCAGTTTCTGAACAAACATTGGTACTTAATGTAAGAGAAGTCTTGTGCCATAATTAAACAAGTAGGTGGAAGTTAGATTTGGATTAAAGAAACTATTAAATAATGTATTGAGTGAGAGTGGCCTTGTGCTAAGATTCCATTACATCCTCATTTTCTGTGTAGCAGCTATTTGTAGGGAGAAAAGTCAGTTTTCCACAACTAATATTTTTTTGAATTTAGGCAACTTCATGCAGTGCTAAATGGTTCATGTTTGTATGTACATCTAGAAATATATATCAAAAATAAATATACATGCACATCCATGCATATCTATCTATATGCATGATTATCTTATGAATCATTTGCCACTCACTCTATGAAATACATACATACTATTTTTACATGAAATGGAACTCCTGACACTTGTTAGCTTACTTACCCTGCATTTTAGTACTGGCTACACACGTCTGTTAATGTTTCCTTCCCGATTCTTTTTTTTTTTTTTTTTTTTTAATCAAGTATTTTATTGGCTCAGTGTTTACTATGGTCATCTTGTTTCACTGGCTGAATTTCTTCCCTCAGTGACTGGTTATAGTTAGCTCCCCTATTTGCATATCACTTCCCAGTGGCCAATTCTGTCCCTTTACTCTAAACATTCTAGTGAGCTGTCCCATTGGCTGAATCTTTTCCCCTCACTGACTGGTTCCTACTAACCTCCCTTCTTTGCATATCATCTCCCATTGGACATTTCTGTAACTTTACTTCTGTCGGTCAGTTGTTTCTCTGTATGTAACCCCCTGCCCACTTTGCATATTTAAAGGCTGTGTCTGTACTAAGACTATGGGTCTGAGGAAGGCTTGTAATAAGTACAAAAATGCTTATATTCTGGACTGAATAAAATCAATCGTCTACCAGTGTGATGTCTGACTCCTGTCTTTTAATTTCTTAACGGTAACTACAACTAACATTTGTTATAGTATTTGCTTTATTATATACATAAAATGGATATGTGCAACTGTACTGCATTTTAAATAAGGAAGACTTCAAAGAAATTGAGAGAAGACATTGAAGCTTTTATTAGATCTTTAAAGTGGCCCAAAAGCTGATACCATATTAGAATACAAGAAGCATCTTCCTTGTGCTGTGTTTGAATTTTTTTGTTTTGTGGGGTGTGCTTGTGGCTATTTGAATAAAAGCCAGCTAACTACTACAGCTAAAAATGCTCCACAAAGATTAAATGAAAAGTTAGATTCTTAATTTCATATGCACTTCTAAGTATTTATAGTAAAAGTGATGTTTTGTCACTTTTAACACCCAAGTATAGTTGAAGCTTACTTTGCTGCTTTGCAGTGTGTTTAAGTGATGCCCTTTTTATCTCTAAGCTGAAGAGGCGTTTACATTTGGGTAAATCAATTCTATTTATTGTATTTTCCCTGAGATCTGTTAAATGCTGTTGAAAGATGTAGTGTTTGCGTGCTTGTAAGTGTGTATGTGAGCTTGTGTTTTAGAGGGAAAATGTACTCTTGTGTCTACCTCCATGCAGTTTTTCCTCTTTCAACAGTGGTGGTATGGCACCAAATATTGTCTTAATTTATGTATTTGTTTATTTTGAATAGTAGACCGTTTTGGGAGAGCTTTGGAGAGCATGTGTAGCATTTGGGTTTGTAAGAATAGTTGAGGGATGGAAGAAATTAGGGGGATGTTGGAGGTTTTTTTTGCATAGTCTGACAAGGAATGTGTGGTTCTGATAGTGTGTGGTTCTGTAGTGGGAGTCCATTTTTTTTTTGTAGTGGGTTGCAATATGTGATGCACAAATTTGAGGTTAATGTCAACAAGGATGCCCAGAAGTTTTTTTAGGTTATAGTTTAAATTCTTGTGTTAGAAGAGGTTATTCTGAAAGAGTTGTTTCAGTTTGGTATTCAGAAGTGAAGAGCTTACATTTTTTGTTCGGATTTAAAAGTAGAGTTGCATCTTTTAGCTGAATTTCTGTAGCAGATAAACAGTTTTGGGTGATGTCCTGAATTACTGGTAGTTATGGGACTGTGCATATGAGGGTTGATTCATACGCATATTGAACTGTGCTAGAGAGGTGGTTGCCGTATATAGTTTGTTCATAAAAATGTTAAATGGAAACCTAATATTTATCTGTGTGGAATGCAGACACTGACTGGTAAGTAGGAGAGGGTTTCCATTTGACTGTTTTCTGTCTCAGATAGCTGAGGAATCATGATAGAGGATTGTGGTGAGGCTAAAGGAAGAAAGCACAGTAAGATGCTGATTGGGTTGTGATAAATCGTAAGAGCAGTGAAGATACTAGGTTGCCATCATTTCTAAGTTGGTGTATGATATTGGTGAAGTTGAGGAGAACAGTGTTAGTACTATGGTCAGGTTCTGATGATGTATCTGGTTTAAGATTCCAGAGTAAATAATTCTGATAACTTTAAGTAACGTGGTGTGGTCATGTCGTGCACATGCATCATTCATTTACCCTTTGTGAGTGCAGCAGTACTTTTACTGGTAGGCACATTATCAGTAAACTCGTTATCCCCCCCCACACACACACTTTCTCCTGACATTTTTTCACTTGGGCTTGGGTTTTCTAATGTGATACAGGAAAAGCAAACCATTTCAAGTCCATAATCCATGCAGGCTTTTATTTTTCATTTTTTAGTTGGATGAGGAAGAAGAAAGAAGAAAAAGGCGCCGAGAAAAAAACAAAGTTGCTGCTGCTCGATGTCGAAACAAAAAGAAGGAAAGGACAGAATTTTTGCAAAGGGTAAGTGGACAACTTTTTGACTTTCTGACTAAACTATTTCTAGTAATTCAATCCAAAGAACCTTAGTCATACCAGCAGCCACCATTATGACCGGTTGTTCCACTGGAACAGGACATTGCTGGTGAGACCTCCTCGGACAGTCCCCCCGAGGAAGTGCCTCGCAAGCATAAGTGTAAGTGGAGTCCTTAACAGAGGACACGGACTTGGATGAAGGGGAAGGCTCCCCAAGGTCACCCCCCGAGGATGTCTCCTTTGGAGACATCATGGAAATGCTCAGGATTGGGGGGGGTCTGCCCCCAAGACTTCCTCCGAGTCAGTGTTCCTGGAGGCATTCGAAGCAGGCCAGTCTACCTCTTGGGTGTCCCGACCCTGGTGGACCTTATCACCACCAGGGTGTGGAAGGAGCCGGACACTGTGGAGCCAGTCCCCAAATGCCCGGATAGAATTTTGAGTCCCCCTGCAGACCGGTCCCATTGGAGCAAGGGTCCCCCCGTAGATGCCATGTTGACGGTGGCAGCCACGAAGAGGGAATTAGCTCAGGAGAGCCTCTCGGTCCATCCACCGATCAAGGAGTCCCGCTCGATGGATCGCCTCGTATTTAGTCCAGCGACCTTCTCAGTAAGGTCCCTGAACTACATGGCACATGTCATCAGGATGCAGCGAGATGTTATCAAAGAATATACTGCTTCCTCCCTATAGTCCATGTCGGCGGTGGACAAGCAGTTGTACTCCACTCGTATGGCCACTCTAAGATCTGTTTCAAAAACCTCTATGCGGCTTTTGTCCCACGCCACAGAGGGAGCCACTAGAGCCAGCGGAGCGGGTCTAGTCATGAGACGCCAGGCCTGGCTCCGACATTGTGACGCTAATGCCCCTTTGGTTCTGCCTTATTAGACACTTGTCCAGAGCGAAAAGGACAGGAAGACGTTGTCTGCCGTCAGAGTCCGCTTCTCTGCTCCCCAGAGGTCCTTCTCCAAGAACCAAAAGGGACAGAAGAAGATGTGGTTCCGGAAAATGCAACATTCCCATCCTGCTCCGGACAAAAAGTCCTTCCGTGGCAGAGGACAGGGAGGACGGCGCCCTAGAGGCAGAGGGGCGTGCAGAATGGTCCAGAAAAACTTTCTCTGATCGGCCCACGCAGCAGCCCTGAGGGGTTGCCCGACTGCTCCACTCTGGAGGCAGTGCACCTGGCGGCTTGGGAGTCCATTACGTCAGATCACTGGGATCATATCCAGAGGTTACAAAATTCCACTGCACCATGTCCCCAGACTCAAAAACCTCCCGATGTACCCACCCGATCAGAGGCGGCAGCTGCAGAAATTCAGCAGCTGCTAGAAAACCATCCAGCCCGTCCCCCCAGATCAACTCGGATTAGGGTTTTACTCCAGGTTCTTTCTGGTGCCAAAAAAGACTGGGGACTTGAAACCGATTCTCAACCTTTCACTCTTGAACCTGTCAGTAACCAAAGAAAAATTCCGGATGGTCACTCTTCAATCCATTCTCCCCTCTCGACTGGATGTACTCAATAGACCTCAAGGATGCGTACTACCACATTTTAATGGACAGACGATCGAGGAGGTTTCTCCGCTTCCGGCTGGGAGCCAGTCACTACCAGTTCAGGGTCCTTCCCTTTGGTCTCACCACAGCCCCCAGGGTGTTTACCAAAGTGTTAGCAGTGATAGCGGCCCACCTGAGACTCCAGGGAATGCAGGTCTTCCCGTACCTGGACGACTGGCTCCTATCCCCCCCAACAAGGCATCTACTCTGCGCAGCCAGAAATCACCTTCTCCGGCTAGCTCCCCATCTAGGCATTACGGTCAGCCTGGACAAATCCTCCCTTGCTCCAACACAAGTGATAGATTTCATAGGGGCCAAACTGGATACAAGAAGTCTCCGAGCGTTCCTCACTTCGGAGCGACTTCAAAACCTGAGACTTCATGTGCGGGCCATCCTCCAATTAAAAGCCCCACCGGCGGAATTGGTCCTGAGGGCACTAGGCTCCATGGCAGCAGCAATATCTCTTCTTCCATACGCTCGTCTGAATATGAGGGTGCTACAGTGGACCCTTTTAGTCCAGTGGTCCTTTCAGTTTCTCCCCCTCAGCCAGCCTATCTCACTCAGCAGGGCTTACAGGAGGGCCCTCTTATGGTGGCTCCAGTCCCCGGACCTTCATACGGGACGACCCTTCTGCATGCCGCCTCCCCTCGCCACGGTGACCACAGACGCCGGGTGGGGGCATTGCTCAGGCAGAATGGTCCAAGGCACGTGGAACGACACAGAGACCTCCTTGCATATCAACGTTCTGGAGATGAGGGCGGTGCTGTTGGCGTTGCAAGCACTTCAGAACCTTCTCCCCGTAGGAACTATTGCGATACAGACGGACAACATGTCAGTTGTCTGGTACATCAACAAAGGTCCTACCCTCTCTGTCGAGAGGCCATGAGGGTGTGGGAATGTGTGATCTCCACCAACCGCTTCCTTATTATTCCGGGACGGTCCAACATTCTGGTGGACAAGCTCAGCACTATTCTTTCCCGTGGTCTCTCAATTCCCAGGTAGCAATGGGGGCAACCCTGATGCGATCTTTTTGCCACTCCCTCAAACACGAAATGTTCCAGCTTCTGATTCCCTCGGGAAACCCCGAGAGACGCTCTAGTGCATGCTTGGCCTCCCGGTCTACTTTATGCCTATACTTCTCTACCCCTGATGCTAAAACTGATACAGAAAGCCTCTTGGTTGGGGAGCAGAATGATCCTCATTGCCCCATTCTGGCCTCGTCAAACTTAGTTCCCTTACCTGTGGTCTCATCTGGTGAATCCTCCCTAGATTCTGGATCCCATTCCGGATCTAATATCCCATCCCTTAGGCCTACCGACCCCGAATCTGGACAACCTGAAGCTGACAGCTTGGCTGCTCCAGTTCCACTCTTAGTCAGGATTCCCGGCATCTCTTCACCAGTTAAAGCCATCTTGGTGGCAGCACATAAACCCTCCACTAGAAAAGTCTATCGCAGTAAATGGAAGCGTTTTTCCATCTGGGCGGAACACCACAACATAGATCCCTTCACGGCTTCGTTGCCATCCGTCTTGGATTTCCTCACCGGACTTTTTCAATGGGGAGCTAGCTGTTCTACGGTCAAGGTTCAATTGGCAGCCATTTCTCTTTACCATGTGGGACACGAGTCAGGTCCCTTGATGACTGTGAAATTATGTAAAACCTTCCTCAAGGGTACCTTCCTGCTCAGGCCTCCTGTCAAGGAGGCTGTACCCCCTTGGGATCTATCATTAGTCCTTCAAGCCTTGACTGCCCCTCCCTTTGAACCAGCTGCCTCGGCCGAACTTAAATATCTTTCTTGGAAAATGGCGTTCCTTGTCGCCATCACTTCAGCGAAAAGAGTTTCCGAACTTCAGGCCCTTTGTGCGAAACCTCCCTACTTGATTTTTCATCAGGATAGAGTCTACCTCAGGACCAGTCCCTCCTTTCTTCCTAAGGTGGCCTCAGAAACCAATATCAATCAGTCCATTAACTTGCCAGTTTTCTTCCCTAAGTACCAGAATAAAGGAGAATACAAGCTGCATTCCTTAGACGTGCACAGACAACTGCGCTTCTACATTCATAGGACTGCTGGTCACAGACAATCTGATCAGTTCATTTCCTTTGCCAAATTCAATCTGGGTAAAGCTATTTCTAAGGTCAGCTTATCACGATGGATTTCACAGTGTATTCTTCTGGCCTATGAAACTTGGGAGGCCCGCACCTCAGGAGTAGGCGCATTCTACTCACTCCATATCTACTTCTGCTGCCTTTAGATCTAGAGTATCTTTGGATGATATTTGCTCTGCAGCCACTTGGGCCTCATCTCATACCTTTATCAACCATTATAAGCTGGACGTTATTTCCAGAGGGAGAGCATCCTTTGGCTCCGCAGTGCTCCGGAACATCCTTCCATGATGGCTGCCCAAGATTCAGGTAGCTGGGGACTCTGTCCCAAAGGTTGCTGACAAATGAAGTCCCTACCTTAGATTAAGAAGTTATGTACTCACCATAACATTCCATCTAAGTAGGTGACTTCATTTGTCTACACCCTCCTTCCCCTGGCCTTCAGAAGTCTTTCTTGAATGTCCTTTCTTGGTCCCTTTCGGGACACTTTTGGTCTGAGATTTGGTATAAGGGCAAACTTGATCTGAGGTCAATCAGGGTTGGCAGGGGATTATGGGTAAGGGGAGGAGCTAGGAGCTCGGATCCATAAGCTGTAAAATAAGTTGCATTTCGGATCAGTCGGATCCAAGACCCAAAGGTTGCAGACAAATGAAGTCACCTACTCAGATGGAACATTATGGTGAGTACATAACTTCTTATTACTCATCCATTTGTCCAGATTACATTGGAAGAGTGTAAGAGTAGTACTGTGCTTTCCTTCCTAAATGTCTTTTTTTTTTTTCCAAAGAAGTGTTATTCTCTGTGATGTATATCTGTCTCTCCAATACATTCTATTTGTGTTACAAAAGAGATTGGATTGTCCTCATTGGACTTCTGAATGTGCAGTGGGCCCAACAAGATTGGATTTGCTGAGGCTGTGTATGCAAGACAGATCTCCCCTGAGTAGCCTGTATGATACTGAGAAGAGGTGCAAGGTTTTTCAGATGGCCCACATAGCTTTTGTTATTTAGGTCATTGATTTTCTTAGTAAGAAAGCTCTACGGGCATTTGAGTTGTGTAAAATATTTGGACAGATGCATACCAAAGGGAGCATTATATTCTATGATTGATCTGATGAGTGTGAAGTGCCATAGAATGATCACATCCCTGAATTTGGATGCCTACTTTTAGTAATAAGCTGTGCAGTAGAAAAAAGACTGACTTAGAATAGTGGATATGTAGTGATCAAGGACAATTCATTCTCTGAATAGGTTCACAGGTCCCCAACTACTGGATTAATTTTCTAAGATGTGTTGTCAATGTGATAGCTGCAAGGGACTTTTGAATATTTCTTACCATTTAGATTTCGTCTTTAATCCATGGACCAGCTATTGGTTTGGGAAAGGCAGTCTTAAAGCATCTTTATGTCCTCTTGAATTTAAAATGGAACCAAGTTTACAGTCGTCTGCAAATTTGGCCAACCATAAATATTTAACAGCAGCTTTGACCTCTGAGAAGTAAATGCCAAAGAGGGATGGCCCAAGGATTGAACCAGACGATACACTGTTAGAGACAAATGTTCATCATATTGAGCCAGTAGCCTTAGCTATATGGGTTATATCCTGCCAAGGATGTAACAGCAAGCCAGCTTCCAAAGCCTCCGGGCATCGTTGATGTGCTCAAACTGTTGGTCAGCTCGAGTTGAGCTGCCTAAAAAGACAGGTTTGCGAGCCAAGCTCCTCTGAGCTTTCCTGCTGCTGAAAAGAGCACTCCTCTGGGCTTTTGAGGATCAACAGTCTGCTTGTACTGTTCCATTGCTGGGCAGATAAGTTGTCTTTGGGGACAAACCTTCCATATTCAATTTTTTTTTAAAATATACTTTCCTAGCTAGAAAAGTAAGTTTCCTTCTAGAACTTTAACTGACTGTCTCAGGATTAACTGTACTTTTAAATAGGAGCTCAGTTTTTTCCTGTCATTTTAGAAGTTAACCGTTTAAAACTACTTTTCATTTAGAAAAAAAATGTTTGTTGTAATTTTTGGGGCTGGCAAAGTTTATTAAATTGCTTTTCTTACTGTGGTTTTATTGTGAAGTGACTTACAATTTTACCAGCTTGTGCTGCTTGTTTTCCTCTGGAAAGATGCACTACTTTCAGCTTGACCATGGAACAAATTACCAGTCCCACAGTCGGTCCTTCTTCCAGCCACAAAACAATAGTTAAGCAAACAGCCTTTGCCACTGCAGCAAGCTAATAATTTATCTCATCTGCTGGTGGATGACTCTGCTTTGGTCAAAGCTAGTTCCTCAGACCATTCATCTTTTGCTGCAGATCCCTCTGGTGTAGCACCTACAGCTACTATGGACTGGGGGTTAGCCATGTCCTCTGCAGCTGTTGGGGGTCCCCTAAGTGGGCAGGAGAGAGCCACTCCTGTCAGTCCTGGAAGAAGGGACAGGGAAGTCTTACTGTTAAGTCATAAGGTTGTGCCCATTCCTGGGAAAGCTCTACTGCTATTAACAACCCTGTTGGCCCAATTTTTCCTGTCAAAAATAAACTGAAAGCTAAACATGTATCTGCTCCTGCTCAAATTTCCTTGGACAGAAGTTGTTTATTGGATCTGGCAAAGGTTCTAATTCAGGCTATTGATCCTTCTTACAGGGTGTTTTCTGGTAAGAGAAAATGAGATTCCTCTTTTCCTGAAAAGATTCAAGATTCTAATTCTGGACTGGAAGATGAAGGGACAGATGCAGGTTTTTTTCCTCAGATTTCTATTTCAGAAAGAGAGCCCAGTATCTGATTCTCATTGTGAAGGTTTCATTTTACTGAGACTGTTTTAAGAATACGCCAGCATTTTCAGTAGAATGCTGCAGTTTCTCAGTCCCTCAGAACATTCTGAGCTGTTACAAATGGAATTTCCAGAACCTTCCCCTATCCCTCCTGTATTTTCAGCAATGGAAGGTGTGTGCCACTGCCTGCAGTTTTCCTGACAGTTGGCCTGCTGCCCCTAAAAAGGCAGATTTTATGAAGTTTCTCAGTCTTAAGTTTTATGAACTCATCCCAAACTTGACTCGGCAGCTATAGCTTTAGTTAATCCTGCTGCTGCTAAACGCTTACTTAATCCCAGTCCTACACATTCCGACAAGGATGGTAAAATTAGGTATGGGGAAAAGTGTATGGTTCTGCAGCTTTGATGTTTAGAATTTTGAATTGTCATGCTGATATGTTTATTCTGACTAAATGTGAAAGTGAGGAATGTGTTTGTAGTTTCTTTTGAGGAAAATATCTGCTTTAAATGGTTTAGTTTCTTCATCACAACTTATTGTTTGCAGTGTATGTGTATGCCTCAGTTGATACTAATTCTAGTGCTATGGACACTGGTACTGTTTTGAGGAGGTTTGCCTTGCTGCATTCTCAGAACCTCCCAAAAGATATGAAAAATGAGATTTTAAATTCTTTTTTTGGATATAAATATAATTTTTGATCCCTTTGCTACAGAGATTATCAATGTGATGAGATGGGGAATCACTCAGATTTTTCAGCACTCCTTTTCCAGACTGTCCAAGGGATTATCTATCCCCTTGTCCAGTTTAGGCAAGAAACAAAATAAACAAGCTCAACAAAATGCTGGTAAACAGCTTAAGAAGCAATGACAAGGGGGTTCCATAAAGAAGGTAGGAACTCCCCAAAGCACAGTCTAACAAGTCAGAATGATTATTTAAGGGATTGCGTCTCCCATGTAACCCCTTTTCACTTCCAGAAAGTCTAAATCTCCATTTCTGTCTTTGGCAGCAGATAGTTTAGACAAATGGGCTCTGAAGCTTGATCATTAAGGTTTCAGATGGCAGTGGGAGAAAGTTCTGTTATTTGCAGGGAGTAATTCATCCTCCACCAGCCCAGACTCCACAATTTCCCATTGTTCTTCAAAATATGTTGTCTCCATTGAGCAATACCAATTTGGGAGAGGTTTTTATTCAAGGATGTTTCAGGTGCCAAAGAATGAAAATGCTTGGAGATTACTTCTGGATCTTTCTTTCCTTAACACATTTGTGATTGTGCCTAAGTTGGAAGTCCTGTCACTTCCCATCCTATTCTGTCTTCTTCGTCATTTAAGTTTTCTGGTAACACAAGATTTAAAAGATGCTTATAACATTTCTATTCCAGATTTCAGGTATTTCCTAAAGTTTTGTGCATCTTGATTACATTATCAGTTCTCTGCCTTACCCTTTAGACACTGCACCAAGAGTGCTCACAACAGTGTGTAGCTCCAGTTATAGCTCATTGCAGGCTACAGGGTATCCTCATTTTTTCCATGTTTAGATGATTTGCTTATCTTTGCAGAGACGTATTCAAATTGTCAGGAGTACCATCTTGGATGAGAGATCTACTGCACAAGCTGGGATTCCAAGAGAACATTCAACATTGTTTTTACTTCATCACACAGGATTATGTTGTCTTTTCAAGTCCTAGCTCTTTGATTTGTCAGAATAGAAGTCACTTGGTGGAGACAACAAACTTCCCTAAATCAGGTCTTCCCTTCTCTCCCCATGTTCCAAATCGGTCACCACAGATGCTTGAGACTTTGCTTGGGGAACAGTAACAGGAAGGATAACAATGCAGGGTGTTTGAGACACGAAGGACAGATGGACAGATGCAAGCACATAAATATAACAGATGCATGCTGTAATCAAGGCACCCAACTCTTCAAATCATCTTTGGTCCCCTGGACCTCTTCTGCTTGTTACCGACCATACCAAAGTCATGGGGTACATCAACAAGCAAGGGGGGACCAGGTCTTAACCCTTTTTCAGACTAGCCATGTTAGCTTTATAGCACAGTCTCATTCTGCAGGCATCCTTCATCCTGTCAGAGCACAATTATGTCATACGAGCTGACCAGGACAAAAGCAGACCCCCACGAATGGAAACTAGACCAGGGGTCTTCCAAGATTTGATCCAAATGTGGGGAGTTCCTCAAGTAGACCTCTTTGTCTCCTTGAGGAATCAGATGGCAAAATTCTGCTCAAGAACTCCATGCAAAAAGGTCTGGAAATGGTGAATCCCTTCTGGCCCAGACAACAGTGGTTCTCCCTTTTGGAAGTGGCCAGAGGCAATTACCACAAGCTTCATCACAGAATGGATCTACTCACACAAGATTAGAGGTGTTTAATGCACTCCAAACACAGTCAACTTCAGCTGACTGCCTGGATGATGGGGTGTTAATTCCCTTTAGGCATCTATTTATTGAGGATGTGCTGCAGATACTAACTGCGACAAGACTGCCTGCTAGAAAATAATATATTAGCAAATGGAAAAAGTTTCTTATTTGGTGCTAACAACATTGTTGTCATCCTTTCCAGGCTAGTTCTCTGGTTTTACATTATTCGTGCGAGTTTCTGTCTTATGGTCTTTCTTACTCCTCTAATCAGAGTTCATTTATTGATCATTTTACCATATCTGCCCATGAATCCCCTCCTTTTATTGTATTCTGTTGTGAAAATGTTTTTGCAAGTGGTTTTGCGTAAGAAACCTTAATCTTATGTTAGAGAAATCAACACTTGCTCCATTTGATGTAGCTCATCAGGCTGATGTAAGGTTCTTAACATGGAAAACTGTTTTACTGATTGCTCTGACCTCTGCAAGAAGAATATCTGCGTTACAAGCTCTTATGGTGAGTTAGCCTACAGACGGGGTTTCGGTGAAAACAAATCCTCCTTTTATGCCTAAGGTAGTATCCAAATTTACTTTAAGCCAAAATGTCCATCTCTGTTTTCTTTCCTGATCCCAAAAATGAGGGTGAAAGGAAACTCCATATCTTGAATGTCCACAGATAACTTGGGTACAATCTTGACAAAACAAAATCTTTCAGATCTTTGGATCAGTTTGTTTCTTGTGAAGGTAAGAAGGGACAGTCTATGTCTAAACAGACTATTTCCAAATGACTGTCTAAGGCTATTACTTTTTTTTGTTCTCACCACAACAAAACTATTTCAGACAGGGTCAAGGCTCACTCCACCAGGGCCTTGGCTTCATCTATGACTTTTTGGAAAGGGTTGGATTCTAGAAGTATTCTAGAAGCAAAAACATGGTCCTGTCTGCATACTTTTACAAAGCAGTGTAAACTAGATTATCTTCTAGGTCTAGTTCAGATCTAGGACCACTCTCCTGAGGCCCCTGGAACCTCCCCCTTCTACTTCCCAAATGTGATTAACTAAAGCTACTTGCAGCACTGATCAATGCAATGAATGTAGTACAGTTGTGCAAGTACATTTACCATAACTGTAGATCTTCGAACGATCACTGCTGCAGTAGCTGCTTGCTGCCTTCTTCCATCTGCCGTACTTTTTGGGTGTTTTTGCTTACATATTCTTAGATATGCCCTCTCAGGGCTTGGCCTCCCTCTTAGTTGCCATGAAAGCTCTGAAAGGCTTAGTGCTCAAACCAGTCTTTTTAGAAAGCTCAGCTCGAGTTGCCTAACAGTTTGGGCACATGGAAGAGGTGCCTTGAAGCTTTGGAAGCTGGTTGGCTGTTATGTCCTTGGCTGGTTATAACCTTTATAGTTTAAGCTACTGCAACAGTGATCAGTCAAACATCTCCTGTTATGGTAATTTTATTTCCACAACTTTCCTTTGGAGGAGTTAGAGCCGCCAAGCCTAATTTCATGTATTTTGTTTGTGCGCCAATTTGCTGTCCAGTGACATAGGGATAACATTTAGTTGTGATTGTTTATCTACAATAACAGAGTGTTGGATGGTGTTGAATTCCTTTGAGGTCTAGATATGCAGTGTTTATTTTTGCCCTCATCCATTGCTTCCGTAAACCTTCTTGAAGAAGTCAACCAGGTTAAGTAAGCAGGACCTGCCCTTGACAAATCCAAACTTGCTTGGGTTGAGATTTTGTAGGTAACCTATGTATTAATTCCATAATTCTTTCCATAGCTTTACATATAAAGCTGGTCAGACTTGACGCTATAATTTCTTGAGCCTGTTGATGTCCCACCTTTGTGCAAAGAGATGACAGTTGCTCCTCTATTCATTCTGCACAAAGTCTGTTTGGAGGCTGACACTGAATAGCCTCTGTAGAGGGTCTGATGGGTCCTGTTTCAGGATAGCTGTTAAGCAGCTTGGTGTGTTATCTCGCCCCATAGCAGTGTTCTTGGCCTTTGTACATTGAGGACTTGTTTAATGAGAGATTTGAGGGGGAGATGTAGATGCAGGTATGAGAGATCTGGGAATGTAAGAGGTGAGAGGGAATGAAGGTAGAACTAAATTTATCTGCTAGTAGAGTAGCTGTGTCTTCTGGGTCCGGGTATACCTTTTCATTTACTAGTAGTTCTGCAAAGTGCTAGGCATTGTTTGTAAGATTTGTAGCACAGTTAAAAAATGGTTTTGTGGCTACCCTTTGCGTGGGTAGCATATCTTGCTTGATTTGATCAGGATCCAGAGTTCCTGTTGCATTAAGCATGAGTTTTGTTTGCATCGTAAGAGTTGCTTTTATTTTTATGTCCAGTTTTTTTCTTTTGTATAGAATCTGTTTATCTTGGGTCTTGTTTTGAATTTGACATTGTATTTACTTCAGAGGGGGACAAATGCGTTTATGTCGTTATTCACTAGTGCATAGAATTTGGGAGTAAAGGATTCTGCATAAGCTCTGGGGTATTAGGGTTGGATGGGGATGTTGAATTTAGCCAGGTCATTACTCCATTTCAGTAGATTAGCTTTGGCATTTTCTCTAAATATATAGGTGTTGGAGGAAGCTTGGCTCCAGTCTTATGGTGAACTTGACTAATTTGTAGTCCAGTTTGAGCTGGGACGGAATTTAAATTTAATAAGGAGCATAGCTGTCCCATATTGGTGAGAACCAAGTCCAAGAGTTTTATCACTTTGAGTCAGGGTGTGGACTAACTGATTTAGAGAAGTTCTATTCATGAAGATCAGAAATGTTTGTACACGTTAGAAGCTGTTCTCCCAGTTAATGGAGGGGTAGTTGAAGTATCCTTGGGGAATGGTGTTTGGCTTCATGCATCAGGACTGCTTACTGGTTAGGGAGGTGTTGTGGGCTGTGGGGATATAGAGTGGGGTCCTGTAATTAGCCATGATGTGATAAGGGATCTTGTTAATGGTGAGTTCAATGTGGAGCAGTTCCAGATCATTATCGCCTGTAATCAGTCAGGAGGTGAAGTGTTTTATGTACAAATATGGTAACCTCTTTCGTGTCTTCATTTAGTGCAATAGTCCTGAATGTATGGTAGACGTCGAAACCTTTAACGCTAACGCAGTGTTCTCGGTGGTCTTTAATTAGGGAGTGCTGACGTAACTGACTATTGGGTTGAGCATACATTTAGATTCAGAGTGATTGGTGTAGTCTTTAAGAATGCAAGGGGGTGGAAATATGAACTAGGAATTAATGTGGCAAACAGTATTAAACCCTTTTTTAAAATTTAAACAAATGTGTTTAAAGTCTTAGTATAAATTTTTTTATGATTTTTTAAGCAATGGATATTTAATTAATGTACAGTTGTCACTGGGCTGTGTCTTGTGACCATTTTTTAAATGGTATTTAACTACTTGATTATTTTAATTAGATATGAGCATACTGAGGAAGGGGTTGTTACCCAAAAGCTTTGTGTGTATAATAAAATTACTGTGGTGTTTCAAGAGTCTGTTTTTTGGATTTGTATTTTTAATACTGAGGCTCATTTCACCGTGGTCTTGTATCTAATTTTTGTTGGATTTTATCAACTTGGGCATGCTTATGGGTAAATATTAGGCTACCAGTCTGTAGACTGTTACAAGTGTAGCCAGTAATCAAAGGTCAGAATCAAATCTTCTACCTTGTATTTGTAAGGTAAAGACCTTAATTATTATGCCAATCCCCCCCTTGCAGTTTTTTTGCATACCATTTTGGCTTTTTCTGAACTGCGATATTTCCTTGTAATGGTTTTACTTTAACTGTAACATCATATGTGCAGGGAGAGGTACCAAAGGACATCTGAGATTATATTACTTCAAATATGACAAGAAATGCAGGTGATGTAATTACCATGAAGTGTGATACTGATTACAATTATCTTGTTTGTGTCATTGTTACCAGTAAAAGAGGATGATTTTTTTCACTTCAGCTAGAAAACATGGCTTGGAACTGCATTTCTGACTCGGAACATAGTAAGTTACTGGTTTAAGGGATGGCTAATAACAGTAAGCAAGGAACATCATTGCAAATGACCAACTGATGCTACTGTCAGTGACTTACAAAAAATTAGGAAATCACAGTACTCTTAAGTCAATGCCAAGCCAAATTTAGTAAGCATTCTTCCCAGTGCAGTACAGTTTGTATCCCCATAATACATCATTGACATAAACGAGGCAGTGTAGGAGGCACAACAAATTAGACAGTAGCAGTAAACAAAGAACGTTCGTATTGCAGAAGAGATCAAAATACAATTTTTTTTCAGTTTTGGATGTTGCTGTCCTTTAACAAAGGGCTTAGGACGACAGTGCTTCCATGAACCAGACCTTTATTGGATCTGATGGGAAATAGTATTTAAAGTTGCATAGTTTTAAAGTATTCTGGAGCCTGTCTATACCCTGTGCTGTCATTTAATCTATATGTTGCAGTGTCCATCTAACTTCATTATGCATCTATATCTCTGTAGGTGAGCAAGATTGGCATGGAGGTAGTAAAAGTTGTGGCCTAGAGTGCTATTCTCATAACTGAAATGTGTCTGTCATTGCTGAAAATTGTTACCTTACCCAGTCTCTACGTGTCTACATAATAAATATAGTGGATATTAGGAGTGTACATTAGCTGTATGTCTGTATATGTATGTACATATGTACATCTGTTTTATTTATATATATATATAGATATATATATATATATATATATATATGTGTGTGTGTATATGTGTACACACATATATATATATATATATATATATATATATATATATATATATATATTAGAGAGAGAGACATATATATATATATATATATATATATATATATATATATATATATATATATATATATATATATATATATATATATATATATATATATATATAAAATGACTAAAGTCCTAGCACTTCAGTGCTATTTGAAACAAATTTATAATTTACCTCACACCAAATGTTTGAGCTCTGTCCCATAAGAAACCCAAGACAAAGGGTTTCACTCTAGCCTTTATCAATGTCGTGAGATCCATACCTCTGAACACATAGACAGTGAAGCAACTGTAAACCATTCACCGTCCAGTAACACTTTAAATTAAAACGCCATTTAGAAACATTAAAAGCCTTGCTGATGAATAGCTATATATTCATATAGCAATACTGCCATCCAGAGGACTTTCTCATTTATTACAAAGAAAAAATATATTCTTTACAAAAAAGGTTTGTCTGTACAATAGCATTAATTTTCAATACACTTCAAATTCTTCATTTAATCTAGGTTTTAGCAGTGCACCCTATGTTACCATCAATCTTCTCTACTTGTGATTCAATATTTTGTTTAGTTCTTTTAGTAAAATTTCAGAAACTATCTATCCCAAAGAAAGCAAACGTGGTATTGTTGTGATGTAACGTTTATATAGTGGGCTCTGTTCACTCTTACACCTCATATCACTTAAATTACTTGAGCGTTCTGCATCTCCCACATCGTCCCACAATTTAATTCCACTGCTTAGTGGTTCAGTTTCATTAAATTATAACCATTCCTGAAAATATTTTAAGCTTATGTCTAGTAAATCTGTTAGGAATTGAAGTACTAGCCTTTGGGGCATTACTAAGTCTTCTCAAATTTGGTAGGTATTCCACAAAAAGGATGCCATTTTCCCCCTTGTCCTGTAGCATTAGGTTCAGATAGTATGCCACTCCATTAGCCATATTGTTTTTGGTGCTGAGGGTCACCAGTATGTGTATTTGCATCCTCCAGTTGTCAAGAAGAACTCCACAAGATCTGATATGAATTAGGAACCCTGCCTGGATGTTTGCTTTCTTCTGTATGGTGAATAGATGCTTTTTTCACTATCCTTACCTCGGAAACATTTGAGTGCTTTGTTTCTTCATAAGTTGGCACATACTATAGTTACCATCTGTCTCGTGTTTTCATTTTTCCATTATGTTTGCCTTTTGAAGGTCATTTTGATAGCAGCTGAGCTGTGTTGACAGGACAACCTGATGAAGGTTTACCTGGGAAGTAAGAGCAGCATTAATGAAAAAGCAGGAATGAAGTACAGATTGAAGAAATAAGATCAATGCGAAGTTTGTGGCAACTAAATGCAGGAGCAGCAAAATGCCCAACGAAGGAGTAAGGGAAATGGAGACATTTAAACAGCAGACAGTAAAAATAAGAAAAAAATGCCTTTAGGTGTGCAGAGGAAAGGAAGAAGGTTGGGCAGGAAATTGGTGAATTAGGCAGGGAAGGGTAAAAGCGTAATGATGTGATGCAGCGACCAAATTTCAGACTGTTTAAACAGACTTCATGAGTCAGGAAACAAACTGCAGCAGTACTGTAAAAGTGTAGCGGTGAATGTAAATTGAATGCAGAGGGCATGAAAAAGCATAACTGTAACATAGCCAGAGTATGTTTCCATGGCATGGTAAACCACTTAGAAAGTAGTAGTAGCATCTACTTATGAGTGCTACAAGTTCACAAATGCTTGGATTGCAGAACCAAAGGTAACATAAAGTGTGACGGACATTGTTCTAAGTTGTCAGCTGCCTCCACCTTGGACAGCTCATCCTACCTTTTCCATCTTCCCAAGTGTTCCCCTAATCTGATGCTGCTGCTGTCTCATGCTACGTACCCTCCTGTCTGAGATTATGCTGCATGCTTCCAATGAGGTATTATGCGGTGTGTCTCCTCACTCTGAGGCATGGTGCCGCGTGCCCCCCTCACTCTGAGGCATGGTGCCGCGTGCCCCCCTCACTCTGAGGCATGGTGCCGCGTGCCCCCCTCACTCTGAGGCATGGTGCTGCATGCCCCCCTCACTCTGAGGCATGGTGCCGCGTGCCCCCCTCACTCTGAGGCATGGTGCCGCGTGCCCCCCTCACTCTGAGGCATGGTGCCGCGTGCCCCCCTCACTCTGAGGCATGGTGCCGCGTGCCCCCTCACTCTGAGGCATGGTGCCGCGTGCCCCCCTCACTCTGAGGCATGGTGCCATGTGCCCCCCTCACTGTGAGGTATGGTGCCGCGTGCCCCCCGCACTGAGAAAGATGTAGAGTTATCTACACTTCATCATACTGCTGGCCCTGGAAATGAAATGCCTAATGCCTGATATACCTCCAAGCCCGTCGACAGAATGATCAGCTGCTCCTTCCTTGTTTTGTTCATTTTGTCTCTTCCACTGTTTGGTATCCACAAGGGCAACTGTACGAGGGCAGCCTTCTCCTTTTCTGACCACCTTGGTCACTAATAGGCCTGTCCTAGTGATAGACATGACACAATGTCCACTGTAACCAAATCCATCCTTTCCCGTTGCCTTCACATGTCAACACCATCAACTACCCCTGTCCTTCTCCTCCTAGGTTATGTCTTACTGTGCTTGAATGACCAGTACTGTTTCTTCTGACCATTTGTACTGCTTGACTTTTGCTTCCACCATTCTGGCTAAATGCTGCTCCCATTTCAACCCCTCTCTCCCATGCTTCCCCTGGTCTGGCCTCCTGTGTGGCCATCACTGGCTGTACCTCTCTCTCTGCACTTGTCACTGACTTCTCTTATTCTTTCACCTTGACTTCTCACTCTTTACCCCCCATTTCTGGCTGCCTCTTTGACCTTCTCACTGGTCTCCTGTTCCTGTTTCATTCTGCTGTAATCATTTGGCTACCTTTGCCCCCAGCCCCTGCTGCTTCCCCCTCTACCTTTTTCATCAAATCCTGTTTCCTGTTATTTCAGTTTCTGTCTGTCTGTTGTATGATTACCTCAACTGCTTCATCTGGCTCCCAATTTCCTTTCCTGAGGATTGTGTTCTCTTGCAGCCCCTACATCTTCTGCCACCCCAAAGCTCTTTGAGTGCTACCGTTGAACAGCTAAGTCACTTATCTTCCTCTGTCTTAACCTGCATTTCTCTCTTTCAGCCTCCATCTGTCTTATCTGACATCTTTTAAAAATGCCACTTAGCTAGGTCTTCCTACATTGTGTCTCGATTACCTACTTCAACAAATACTAAACAAGTTGATATGAATTTAAGTTGCAAAAAGGCAGTTACCTATCACAATGTTAAATATTTGCCACATAATAAGCAAATCTAATTCCCAGTGGAGTGTCTTACATATACTCTTCTCCAAATGTATTGATTTTTAAGTAGCAAGTAAGCAGTTCATGCTTGTACTGCTCTGTTAAGCATCACTGAAAGTGTGATAAGAAACTTAGGGACACAGGTGGACAGTGGTCTCACCTTTGATAACCACATTGCCACAACAGTCAGGAAAATCCTATGTGGCACACCTCATCACTAAGGGCTTTTCATCCAGAAAAAAGGAGGTCATTGTCCCACTGTACTCATCCCTCATTAGACCCATTATAGAATACAACGCCCTGTTTGGTATGTACCTCTCAAGACATCTGCAACAACTGGAAAGGCCGCAGAAATACCTCACTAAAAGAATCACAGGCCTAAATCAGATGCCCTACGCTGACCGCCTTAAACCCGAGCTATACTCTGTCACATATTGTCTACTCAGAGGAGATCTCTGCTTAACATACAAGGCCATGTCAAACCCAGAGTTGTTGGATATGCTACACTTAAAGAAATCCCAGTCCCTCAGAGCCATGCGCTCCAGGGATCTAAACCTTGTCATCACAATAAACAAAACATGCTGGAGGGAAAGGTTCCTGACCCAGAGACTCCCCAGACTCTGGAATAAACTGCCCATACATGTCAAGCAGAGTGCCTCTTTGGCCCTCTTCAAAAGGAACCTTGACGATTGGATGGAAGAAAGAAAATTCACCCCAGGGATCACATCAGTTGCCAGGTGAAGTTGAAGAAATAGCCAGGTAATTGTTATGGTTAGGCTTGTATAGGCCCTAGGGCAGATAGCCTAGTACCAACCTGTGAACCTATCATACACAAACGTAGGGTTGCTTCTTGCCTTTAAATTCCACTTCACAAAAAGTGAGAGTGAATTTGAAATGAACAGATATAATCCCCTACTTTTCAAATATGAAACAAGATGGCTTCTTACCCTTAAACTGAATTCAGCAGTTGAAGTAAAAGCTAAAGTAAGGAAGAGTGAGGCCTGTAAACAATAAAACTATACCCAATAAATGCTAGAGGATGTGCAACTGAAATAGACGTGTATGTATACCTACTGTGTGAGTGGGAGACACTGTTCACAAAATCTATAGGCGGGTGTAAAGTTCCTAACCAATGCTGTGAACAAACAGATACAGAAAAACCTAATTTGTCGAGTTCATGGTGGACAAATAAAGCTGCTTTTCTGCCTTCAGCTGTCTTTTCAAATGTATATGCTAACTCTGAAGTGGAAGTTTAACCTGCTGAATCTACCAATCTAAATTGTCCTATACTCAAGGCCTCCTAGTCCACACACCAACCAATCTAAACTAAGTGTACATGTATGTACATTACCGTTTGTCACCATGGCCTTTTATATACATGTATGCATCTTTGTTTTGCTGTAACAGGAACATATTGGCACAATGTGCAGTTTGTTCAAGACTGAATAATCTGCTATACAGTACAAATACCAATACCTGTATTACAGTGTTTGTGTATTCTGCATATTTTACCATGTTCCTGTGGAGCTTTTCTCCCCAGGTCTGCACTAAAGAGGGTTACTGTGCAGGTCTCCACTCTGTTTTCATCATTGTAGAGAACCCAGAAAATAAACAAACTTGCTATATTTGTTTCCTGTGGCTGTGTCAAAATGTGCTGAAATTAATCTGATTCTTGCCCTCAGCAGGCTGTCTTGTACATTGCATTGTAATTCTAGCTTATTGTGTTAATACATAAGCGGAACAGAAAATGTTCTGAGCTGAAATTGGTCTATGACTCTGACAGGCAGAAGATTACTCTGCTGCTTTACTTATTGAGAGTGTTTGCAGATGAACAGAGTGGCAGCATGCCAGCATTTGACACAGAGCTGGGATCAGGCCAGTGGATGTAGAGGAGAGATAGTGACCCCTTATAGATTTTTAGTTAAGGACTAAGCTAGTTGCCCTTGGGGGCCATTTTAAGCCTAGCCAATTTCCCTTTTTGTGCTTGAATGAACCTATCCCATTTGGTTAGAGACTGGCATTACCCATTCCATGGTTGATAATTATATATTACCCCATGAGAATAACTGGGATCATACCATAGATAATTTGAGGGGACCCATGAATGGGATAAAGCATTTAGAAGCTGCCTCTGTCCATTAGTAATACAAGGGGCAGATTTGGGGTAAATTTAGTTTCCCATCCACAGATTCAAGTTGCGTTTGAATATGAGCAGGCTTGAACTTTGTTTTATGTGGATGGGGAGTTTGTTCCAAAGCAGTGGTATATTCTGCGAGATTTACCTGTCCCTCCAAACCATTCAGTTGGTGATGCAGAAGAGGTTTAGATTACTAGACTGAGTATTTCTGATGCCATTTGACTTGCTGATGTGCAGTAAATCCATCAGTATTGGGTCAGAAGATGCATTGTATGCCAGGCACAGGTCACCTCTTAGCAGTCTATAGGATGTTAAGTTTAGTGACAGAACTTTTGAGTCTGTCCATGAAGGACATGTTTAGGCCTTGTATCCTTTCAGTAAGGTGTCTCTGTAGGCATTCCAGTTGTTACATGTGTCTGGACAGGTGCATGCTAAAGGGGGCATTATATTTAATGGCCAGCCTAATTATGGCTGGCTAAAGGGAGACAGTGACATCCCTAGATCTAGACACAATCCCTTTGTTTATAAGCTGTGCAATATTAGGAGGACTTTCTTACAATAATGGACACATGTTGATTATGTTGGTCACTGTCAACACAGGTTCCCAAGCCCTGAACTGGATCAACTATTAGATGCATTGTTAGTTCCCTTGGGATAGATGACTTTGTAAAGGATACAGTAATGTATTTTTTTGGCATTTAGTTTCAGTTCTTGATTTTTGCACCAGTTATTTATTTGAGGCAAACCTTTTTGCAGGATGGCTAAGTCATCTGGGGATTCAGTGACTGCTCCTAGCTTGCAGTCATCTGCAGACTTAGTCAGCCAGGGCCCTTTGGTATTGGCTTTTACTTCAGGAAAATACCTGCCAAACATGAGAGGTCCCAGCACAGAACCCCGGGGGACTTCACTGGTGACTTGTCTCTTTATGGAGGTAAACTGTGGAACTTTAGGGAGGTATAATACGAAGGGCATAGATCACACCAATCTGTCATATACACACACTTGTCAGTCTAGCTTAATCATGCTCTGAGTCTGAGGTGCCAATAAGGGGATCCAGTAGGTGAACGTCAGTAGCCCTAGCATTCTGCAGTTAATACCCACAGCAGTGTTACTTGTTTCCTGGCAGTCAGGTAGAACCTGTATTCCAGTGGTGCATATAGAGAGCCCTTTATACGAGTGTAAGGTTGATCTGCAACAAACTGAACATTCTTTCTTGTGTGCTTTACTTTTTAAGCCCCACAGACAGGAGACCATTTAACTTTTGGGTTTCTGTTGTACATTGCCCTACATGGGGTAAGATCATTGTGTACAAGTGACGGTTGCTCTACTTTTTAATTTGTTAACAGTTGCCTGAATTCCTTGCAGGTTAATCAACATACTTGAATCACAAGTTAGAGCAAAGACTGCTCTTTTTACCAGTCACAAGTATCCTATAAAAAGAATGCATGTACTCTATAAGCATTCTACCACCTCATGGTGACAGGCAAAGCTGTTTCAGGTTGTTGACAAGACACTGTGGTGCATTTGTTTTACAAACCAGAAAAGTTTTCTGGGAGGGTGAAGCTGCTGCCCATGTTTTATTTGGGTCTATTTGAAAGTATCGAATGGCTGAATTGTCAAAACCCATATGCTCTTGACCATATGGAATTTGACAGTTCAGCTGTTTGATACTTTGAAATAGATCAGTCTTAGTTTTTCTGACCAGATAAGATTAACCGGAAAAGACATGAACCTCTGAGGGGCTTTATATATAGTCGGTTGCCCCTTGAGGCCCTCAAACTGGATTATGGTGAGATTCGAAACTGATTTGTGAGGTTTTGAGTTTAATTTCAGTTTTCAGGTGTACTTTATGCAGCCTGTACCCAGTTTGACAGATTGATCTTGTCCTGCCTGGACCTTCAGTGTTAGTTTTCCAGGATGTGCACTTCTGACATCCAGGGTTTTTCCAGCATTGTTTAAAAAAGGCTTTGATTGATCCGGTCCTAAGGAAACAATCTCTTGACCCCTGTGACATAGAAAATTTCTGTTCACCAGACTTATTGGTAAAGTTGTTGAAGAGATTTATCCACAGTTGAAGTTTTCCTAACACCTCCTGGCCTTTTTAGTCCTTATCAGTCTGCTTTCAGAAGCTGACATAGTGTTTAGGCTACCTTTACTAGTGTGGATAACGAGCTTATGGTCGGAGATCATTGTTGGACTCCTCCTATTCAGTTTCCCATATGGCTGTAGATCCTGGACTCTTGATGCTTGTATTCGTACTGTAGTCGTTGAAGTTTCTGGTATAAATTCTTCTGCAGAGTTCTATAGGGCTCCATCGTTGGCCATCTTGTGCACTGCTATTAAAGTTCTTCAAAGGAGATGTCGGAGATATAATTTCTATGTAGGTGATCCCCAGCTTTCTATCTCTTTCCGTCAAGACTGAATGTTGATTGCCAGTTTCCTTGAGAGAAGCCTGGATGCTTCTTTTCACTGCTTGAATAGCCATTTGAAAGTCCACCTTACAAGGACTGAGTTCGTTTACCATTAATGTGACCATGAGGTCAGCTTGCTGTCCTAGTCCTGTGACATCATGATTTATGAAGTGAATAGATTAAAGTTTACATCCAGGGTTTATGACCTGGGAATGATTGTAGAGGAGTAGTTGTCTCCTTAAGGACCACATGTCATATCTTTATATTACTGCTAATTCTGCATAAGCAGTAATCACCTATGGGTTTGCCGTCATCCTCTTCATATCCACTAAGGGACGTAGCCTGCATTGGGCACCTCATTCTTTCAGAGGTCCTAACAATGGCTGTGCATGTTTTGTTCACCTTGTCATTATATTACAGTTCTCTTTACGTAGGACTTGCTGAGACTGTTATGAGTGGCTTCAGCAGGTGCAGAACTTTACAGATTAATTTACTAATGGGATTTTTGAGATTCATTTTAATGTCTGTTTTGTGATGGCCTTTAGTGTTCCGTTTAGGTTTATTTGTAAACTATTGACTCTCTCATGGCTTAACTGTGCAGGGTATGTATTCTGTCTTTCAAACAGAGCAACTATTGACTCTCTCATGGCTTAACTGTGCAGGGTATGTATTCTGTCTTTCAAACAGAGCTGGTGGTTTCCCTGTCAGCTGTTGCTCATCTAGCGTTGGGCTCCCAGGAGGAACAATGGATATGCCTGGAAGTGTGTCATGCATTTATTTATTAATCGGGTAAATAAACTGGTCCTTGTACTCTTTCAACCACAGGCTTGGCTGCAGGGCTACGGTATAAACATACATTTACATATATACCAGCAAGGGTCTATTTCTAAATTTCGAACTTTCACAAGTTCTAATTTCTTATGGTCGAGACCTTAAGTTCGAACTTGTGAAAGTTCAAAATTTAAATTAAAAAAATCCCTTTTTTTATGTTCTTGTAGGGGGGCAAGCCCTCCTGCCCCCACTACATCCTCTGCTAATTAAGTAGATCAACTCCAAGATTGTACTACAGTGAGGAAAATGCTAAATGTACCATTCTGTACTGTATGGCGATCTCCGTTTAAACTGTTTGAACTTTCACAAGTTTGATCTTATGGTCTCGACCATAAGAAATTTGAACTTGTGAAAGTTCGAAATTTAGAACTAGACCCACCTGCATATGTGGACAGTTTAGAGTTGCCAGTCAACAAACATGTTTTTGGAATGTGGAAGAGCAGGAGGAAACTTCTTCAGGAGGCATATTTGAAATCTTCAGAATTTCTAATATGCATCTTAGACCATTGATCTGTTTTATTGCTTGCATGTTAATGACTAGTTTCTCATTCAGAGTAAGCATGTCAGTACATTTTGATTGGTAGTGTGTGTTTGAGTGCATGCATCCTATGATGGACTGGAATTCTGTCCAGAATTGATTCTGTGCCTTGCCCACACTGAGTGAGGGATAGAATTTGCTCTTCTGCACCCTTAAATAAGGTAAAATAGGCAACAGAAATTGAACAAATGATTGAAAGGCCACACAAGGTCAGTGGGGTGAATTTAAGGGGACTAATAATGGCACTGTATTGGTAAAGTAGAAGTGGAAATGGACACCAGAGAATAATGCCCGGAAGGTGGTTCATAGTAGTAAAATGTACTGACCAAGTGTCAGGTTTAATGAATGAAAGCATGCAGTATGCTTGTATTTAATTATGCTTATAAGAATGCAAGGTACTAAACAATTACATTGCTGAAACAGTGTGTGAAGAAAAGCTTATAATGGCTACATTTACTAGCTCCTAATGTAATAAACAAAAAACAAAGCATATGGTTACATCTAGTCATTGTTAATGTAGTCAATGAACTTTATTTCCGTAGCTTAATTTAATTAGAGGGCAGAATGTGTGAATCAGCTACCATGGGTTTATGCAAAAAATGCTTTTTGGTACTATTACCTGAAAGGTCAGCAACTTCACTGCCACCCCCTTTCAAGGCAGTTCATTTTCTTTCATTGAGCTTATGATTTGATTGGTGGCATACGGCACTGATCATTCTTTAGTGGCCTTCCTAACTACTTTATAGCGCTTATTTATGCTTTGTAGTATACTTCTTTTTCTGTGGGTGGTCAGCTGGGCTGCCACAGGTTATGGACTTCAGCCAGTTCTGTTTGACTGGCATCAGACCTCACAAAGGCCAATTTGTTCACTGATAAAATGACTGGCGTGATTAAGGACTGAGGAATGAGGTGATCTCCACTGTGTTTAGATGCCACTTGCAAGATGGGTATGGATTATCATAAAAACTACAAATTCATGCATTTTAAATGTGGATTAGGAATGTTCTTAATGGGGATACAAAGAGATTTTTGTATTGTATCCCGCCAGGTGAGTAATTTGCACAATGAGAACTGATGAAGATCAGCAAAGGGGATGCCTATTATACTTTTATATCCAAACAGTGTTTTACATTATTGTCTGATATGCAGCTTGTTTTTCCTTTCTGTGTGTTCTATTCTAGTGATTTCTTTTTCCTCTGTGTTGTAATGCCTGAAAATCCATTATTCACTTTTCTTGCAAACAGCAGTAAACAGAGTAAAGTAATGCAGTTTGCCAATCAGGAATAAGTAGTCACTGTAAAAATAGATTTATCTTTGTTTTATAGAGTACTGGTGAGGTCTCATCTGGAATATTGTTTTTATATCCAGGCCATTTTTGAGAAGGACATAAGCCCCCACAAATTATTACATTAATAACATCCTAAGTACGCAATCATTTTAGGGATTTGGGCATCCAGGTTGATAGCAGCCTGACTTTTGACCACAATGTTGCTTCCTCTGTATGGAAAGCTTTCTACATGGCCCACCTTATAAGTAAAGGTGTCTCATCCAGGGACAAGGAGGTCATATCCCTGTATTCTTCCCTTATATGGCCCATTGAGTACAACGCCCCTTTCGGCATGTACTTCACAAAGCACATGCAGCAGCTGGAGAGACCACAGAGGTTCCCCACCAGGAGAATTCAGGGCTTCAAACATCTGTCCTACACTGGCAGGCTAAAAGCCTTGTCCCTTTATACAGTTTCATACAGACTCCTCAGAGGTGACCTCTGTCCGGTATACAAAGCAGTCTCAGACCTCTCCTTGTTGGGGCTGCTACATATCTGCAAGTCAAGCTCCACTCGAGTAACCCGTACGCGCGGCCTCAACCTGGTCTATGACATTAATAGGACTTGTTGGTGAGACAGATTTGTGTCCCAGAGACTCTCCCATCTGTGGAATAGACTCCCTCTCCACGTCAAGCAGAGCACCTCATTATCCCCTTTTAAGCACAACCTGGGTAACTGGATGGGAAACAGAAAATACACCCCTGAGATTCCACTTGTGTCCCTGCTGGACTTGGCCATTGGGTGCTGACTTGGCTAAACTCTTGGCTAGGCTTATAAGGGCCTCAGGACCAATAGCCTAGTAACTTCCAATGATCCCCCATGTGTACAGGTAGCTAAAGTTGTAATTAGACAGAATAAAGCAGTGGAGAAAGTCTGATCAGTTCTTTATTGCTTTGCAATAGGAGAAAAGGAGAGTCTTTTAATAAACAAACCATTTCTGAATGGATAGCACATTGCATTGTTTCTTGTTACAATCCCTGTGGAAAACCAATACCGGACAGAGTGAAAGCTTATTCCACCAGGGTCATTGCTATCACCCCAGCCTTTCTTAGAGGGGTAGCTACACAGGCCAATTTGGGAAGCAGCCACATGATCGTACGTTCACACCTTTGCCAAGGATTACAACTTAGATTATTTCCCAAAGCCATGGCACGATTTACTGTTGACATTTTACAGGCCTTGTATCCTCCACCTCCACAAGAAACCAGCTATCCTAATTTTTTCCTAAGCTTTGAGATTCATACCAAGATTCAATACTGTTGACCATAAATTGTAGTTGGAGTAGATTCATTGTTGTACCGTTTCCCTCCTTCCTGCCCCTCTGTCCTGCCCCTCTGTCCTTGATACATCATTGGGTTGGGAAGATTACCCGGATTTCATACTCCCTCCCTCCTGTGGTTGTGCTGTTTCCTAGAAGCAGTTCCTGAACCTACTCTGGTAACAGTTATCTGAGGATTGTGCTTGTCAATGTCCCTTTATACCTCCAGCTAGTAGGGGAGGGAATCCACTGGGTATGGAGGTGGAAGTCAACACTCTGGTATTCATACCAGTTGTTGGGCTTCTGCATTCAGAAATCCCAAGAGTCAGCACTGCAACAGTAAATCCACTCTTACATTTATATTTATTACAAGTTCTTACACAATAGTACTTTCACAAACTTTAGATCCTCTTACACTGGCAGCCTTAAAATAGGATAGATAAATAGATTAAAATAGATATTTAGATGGGATTGTTAACACTTCAGAGTTCATTAAGCTGAGGAATCTATTTAATTTATTAATTGTAAACCTGTGTTTTTCATGACGTGCATTAATTCTGTTCCTGTTTCCTCTATTTAGGAATCTGAGAGGTTAGAGATTATGAATGCAGAGCTTAAGGCACAGATCGAGGAGCTGAAGCAGGAACGACAGCAGTTGATCCTAATGTTGAACAAACACCGCCCAACTTGTATTGTGCGAACAGACAGTGTCAAGACTCCGGAGAGTGAATCCAACCCACTCCTTGAGCAGTTAAACTGCAAGAAGTGAAAGATGAAGTGGTGCTGGCAGAAGCCAAGACTGATGTTAGTCTATGAATGTCCACCAATATTTGGTGCTATGGAGCTCGTGGCTCCAAGTCTTGGAATTTTAGTCCTGGACTTCTAGTTGACTGGAGATAATTGAAGGAGCGAATAATAATTTTGAGCACGACCAAGAAGCACGGTGTTCTGTCAGAATTCTGCACAAATCTAGTTGTCATTTTACTGTTCTGGAAAATTGACGTCTGAGGTACTTCATTTGGAGAGTGTTTGCCCCTTATGGCAGGTGGCACTGTCCCTGTCATTCATGTTTTCATCTATTGTTTTTGCTCGAGTCTGGTGTTGTTTTCTGTTTAGTTTTTCAGCTGCAGTTTAATTTTGAAAAGTAACATCTCAACCACATCAGGTACTTTGAAAAGGGCACATTTGGATAGAAGAAGCCAAACAAACTTTGCAGTAATATCTTGGTCACTTAAGACATTTCATTACTAGAAGTGGTTGCTGCCCTTTTGTAAATGTTTACCCTCCAGAGGTTTGCTGTACCCTAAAATGACATAAGGGTGAGCTTTTCTTCCTGCAGTGCCCCAAAGTAGAATCTTGTGCTCTTCCTTTTCATCCCACATGCTGCTGCTTTTAACTTAGAGCTGCATTACATTGACTGAATCCTTTTTAATTGTTAGAAGATATTTTTTTTTCTTAAAACAAGATTGTCCTAAAGCTCTTTGGTTGTGCTTTAAAAAATATGCCAACAGTTCAGTTGCTGCTCAAAGCCTGAATTTAGAGCATTGC